>NC_080540.1:293226523-293344023 GCF_028640845.1 Ahaetulla prasina | reverse complement strand
GGTTAAGGCATGAGATTAGGAACTAGAATATAGTGACCAGATGTCCCGCTTTTGGCGGGACAGTCCTGCTTTTGAATAATTTGTCCCTCGTCCCACGGCAATTCCAAAAAGTCCTGATTTTTTTTTTGTTTCACTCCCATTCTGAAAATGGGAGGCGGCAATGCAAGAGGAGGAGGCGGAGAAGGGGGAGTGGCGGAGAAGGGGGCACGAGAGGGAGGAGAGACGCCGCTTGACTTCACCCAAGAGGAAGAGAAGAGCCGAGAGGAGAGCTGAGGAGAGCCGAGCCTGCCTGGAAGAGCCGAGAGGAGAGCAGAGCCTGCCTGGAAGAGCGGAGAAGCAGCAGCCGCTCCTCCTCCTTCAGGCAGGTGGCAAGACTCAGCATGCATGCGCAGCCCCGCCCCCCCCACCCCCACCCACCGTCAATGGTGTCCCGCTTTGCCATTGCTGAAATCTAGTCACTTTAAACTAGAAGACTGTGAGTAAGGCAGGTCCCATCTTAGGCATGAAAGCTGACTGGGTGTCTTTGAGCCAATCCACAGGAGAGGTGAGTTATAGTTTCACCATAGCCTGAAAGTTGGCTGGGTGACTTTGAGCCAATCACCAGGAGACAGTGAGTTCTAGTCCCGCTTTAGGTATGAAAGCCAGCTGGGTGACCTTGGACCAATCAGCAGGAGACTGTGAGTTCTAGTCCTGCCTTAGGTATGAAAGCCAGCTGGGTGACCTTGGGCCAATCACCAGGGAGACTGTGAATTCTAGTCCCGCCTTAGGTATGAAAGCCGGCTGGGTGACTTTGGGCCAATCACCAGGGAGACTGTGAATTCTAGTCCCGCCTTAGGTATGAAAGCTGGCTGGGTGATCTTGGGCCAATCACCAGGAGACTGTGAGTTCTAGTCCCGTCTTAGGTATGAAAGCGGACAGGGTGACTTTGGGCCAATCACTAAGAGATTGTGAGTTCTAGTCCCACCTTAGGTGTGAAAGCCAGCTAGGTGACTTTGGAATTTTGATTCGGGAACGTAAGGGCAATTCGGGACGTATCTTTTCCCTGCCGCTAAACGTGATGTTCTCTTCCCTGCGACAGAACTACGAAGAGATCCACAAAATCCTCAAGGAGTGCAACATCAGGAACGACATTGAGTGTTTAGTACATATTCGCAAAACCGGCAAACTTCTTCCACGTAAAGTGACAGATGCCTAAGGTCTCAGTTTCAAATGGTGCTCAATCCTGGTCCTTAAAACACGGTTCTTTAAAGGAATTTGGAGATTTGAGGGTGGTGAAGGTATAAGGGACTCTCAGAAGAGGAAGAAGACTACAATCCAGTGCTGGAAAAGAGTGTGAGAAAGAAACTCAAACTCATCTCATCTTGATTTTCTTTAGTATCAGTGGAGTTAGGAAGAAATTTGGACAGATTTACAAGTTATTCTGCCTGACTGCAATCCCAGAATCCTTCTGTGCCTCTGCCTTGATCTGGTTTGAACTTCAAGGGCTGATATCAATTCTAAAAAGTTTGTGTCTTGCCACTTCCTCTTTGTTGTGACCCAGGCCCAAGTAGGTATTAGGAAACTCAGTCAGTGAAAAAAGAAACAAACTTTATTTAAACAGCTGACAGTTACTTCATTCCCAGCGTAATTCAACTAAATTAAAACAAATTCCTCCCAACACAAATTCCGCAGTTATCTCACAAACCTTGGTCTAATTAGGCAAACTGCCAAAGGCCCTTCCTGGCAAATGTCCAGAAGCCACAAAAACAAAGATGTACACAATGCAGAAGACGAAGCAGAAGACGCAGCTACCAACGTTGTTTTCCGGCAAATCTCAAATCCCGTTACTGGTCTGTTTTAAGCCTTTTGGGAGGGGCCAATCATCTCTTGGCCCTACTCCCAAGTTGTCCTCTCTGCTTGAGCTGCTCTTCCCTTATGGCAGCTCTTCTCATGCATGCATTAGGAACAGGCTCCTCCTGTTCCTCTGCCTCACTTCTATCAGGCTCTGGAGGCTCTGGAGTCCGCACCTCACTCCCTGATGGCCCTGGCCTCACATCAGCCTCATCGCTGTCCGACTCCGTTGCCAGCTCTGCAGGCTGATGGCGGACCACAACACTGGTATTCCACTCCACTTTATTTTTCTCTGGCTGTATAGCAAATTATATAGCAAAATTCATAACCAGGATAATCATATCCATCCATATAACAATCAATACAGCCACTTCACAAGCTCTATCAATACTCCGGAATCCCCTGCTTGCTTAAGGATTAAGGCACTAGGCTAGAAACCAGGAGATTGTGAGTTCTAATTCTTCCTTAAGCATGGAAGCTGGCTGGGTGACTTTGGGCCACTCACCAGCAGGTGGCAAGTTCTAATTTTGCTGCAGCACAAAAATTGGCTGTGTGACTTTTTTATTATTATTTTTTATTTTATTTTGTCATAACATTATATACAGGAACATATATTGAAAGGAAACAATAGGACAGGAACAGTAGGCACTTTTGTGCACTTATACACACCCCTTATAGTCCTCTTAGGAATGGGGTGAGGTCAATGGTAGACAATTTTTGGTTAAAGCATTTAGGAGTGGAAGAGGAGACCACAGAGTCAGGTAGTGTGTTCCAAGCATTAACAACTCTGTTACTGAAGTTATATTTTCTGCAATCAAGATTGAAGCGGTTGACATTAAGTTTGAATCTATTGTTTGCTCTTGTATTATTGCTATTGAAGCTGAAGAAGTCTTTAACAGGAAGGACATTAACATACTAGATGGACATTACCTTACAGATGACCCCCATTCTGTTAAAGACCTTGGAGTTTTCATGTCAAATGATCTAAGTGCCAAAGCCCACTGCAACTACATAGCAAAAAAAGCTCTAAGAGTTGTAAACCTAATCTTGCGTAGTTTCTTTTCCAAAAACACCACACTATTAACCAGAGCATATAAAACATTTGCTAGACCAATTCTAGAATACAGCTCGCCTGTTTGGAACCCTCACCACATCTCTGACATCAATACAATTGAACGTGTCCAGAAATATTTTACAAGAAGAGTTCTCCATTCCTCTGAAAACAATAGAATACCCTATCCCACCAGACTTGAAATCCTAGGCTTAGAAAACTTGGAACTCCGTCGCCTTCGACAAGACCTAAGTTTAACTCACAGAATCATCTATTGTAATGTCCTTCCTGTTAAAGACTACTTCAGCTTTAATTGCAATAATACTAGAGCAACTAATAGATTTAAACTTAATGTCAACCGCTTTAATCTAGATTGCAGAAAATATGACTTCTGTAACAGAATCATCAGTGCTTGGAACACTTTACCTGACTCTGTGGTCTCTTCCCATAATCCTAAAAGCTTTATCCAAAAACTTTCTACTATTGACCTCACCCCATTCCTAAGAGGACCACAAGGGGCGTGCATAAGCGCACAAACGTGCCTACCGTTCCTGTCCTATTGTTTTTCTTTTCTTCTTTCTATATATATGCTTATACCTCCTTATATTTACCCATATATGTTTATATACTATATAATCTTTTGTATGATTCCTACATATATTGTTGTGACAAAATAAATAAAATAAAAATAAAATTTCACATTAACAGGAAGGACATTTAACAGGAAGGACTTTGGGCCAATCACCAGGAAACTTTGAATTTTAATCCCACCTTAGGCACAAAAGTTTAGCAGGGTGATTTTGGACCAATAACTAGGACTCTTGGAATTCTATTTATTTTTTTATTTATTTTTTTATTTTGTCACAACATCATATAAAAAGATTTTATAGTATATAAACATATATATGAGTAAATATTGGGAGGTATAAGCATCTATATATATATAGGAAGAAGAAAAGAAAAACAATAGGACAGGAACGGTAGGCACGCTTGTGCGCTTATGCACGCCCCTTATGGTCTTCTTAGGAATGGGGTGAGGTCAATAGTGGAAAGTTTTTGGTTAAAGCTTTTAGGATTATGAGAAGAGACCACAGAGTCAGGTAAAGTATTCCAAGCACTGATGATTCTGTTACAGAAGTCATATTTTCTGCAATCTAGATTAAAGCGGTTGACATTAAGTTTAAATCTATTGGTTGCAGTTAAAGCTGAAGTAGTCTTTAACAGGAAGGACATTACAATAGATGATTCTATGAGTTAAACTTAGGTCTTGTCGAAGGCGACGGAGTTCCAAGTTTTCTAAGCCTAGGATTTCAAGTCTGGTGGGATAAGGTATTTTGTTGTTTTCAGAGGAATGGAGAACTCTTCTTGTGAAATATTTCTGGACTCGTTCAATTGTATTGATGTCAGAGATGTGGTGAGGGTTCCAAACAGGCGAGCTGTATTTTAGAATTGGTCTAGCAAATGTTTTGTATGCTCTGGTTAGTCCTGCCGTAGGTGCAAAGCTAGTCTGAACTTACCCAATGACCCTTTTCTTCTGCTCTAGAAAGAAAAGATTGGCAAGAAGGAAGGATCTGTTCTATCGATGAAGAACGTTTAGCACGAGGACACATTTATTAACTCAAAATTTCCTCCCAGGTCTTTTAAACCCATTGTCCCTCTTCTGGAAAATTCTGAACAAAATATCTGAAGACAGTTAATATGTCTCCTTCAGGTCTTTTCTTCTTCAAAGCTAAAAGTAACGGATGCTTCCAACCTTTCCGCATAGATTTTTTTTTCTTCCAGCAAAAATCCTAAATCTGAGTTTAAAAACCACAATTGTCTATGTCCACTAGAACTGTAGCACTAGAACTGGGAACCCAACAGAGAGTCACAAATGCATTTCAGCATTAAAGTGTGCAATAATTGTTGTTGGGACGGACTGAAGTTTCGTCCACTAAATAAAATGCAAACTGGGACTTTGGCTTTAATCGTAATCATACTTGATTAAAGGCAGGGATTGTCTTCTCTCGTTCTTGCAATAACCCTTTTTTTTTTTTGCAGGCAGTTAATAATTAATTTAGAAGAATTACCATTTCATGAAGTCAGGACCCATTATTTATTCAATGTAATTAAAGAATTTATTAGGTGACTAATCAGCTGTAGAAACCAGGCGGGTGGGTGTGAGGTGGCGAACAATTCATTTTATCAGCTCACCCCGACCTGTGTTTGAAAATAGTTACAGTTGTTTCCGCAGATTGTATTAATACATTAATTGACATCCAGATAATTACGAGGCAGAAAAGATAGAACTTTATCTCCAATCACACTTGCCTTCCTATTAAATAGCAGTAGCACTTAGACTTATATACCGCTTCACAGGGCTTTACAGCCCTCTCTAAACGGTTTACTATGTCAGTATCTTGTCCGCAACAATCTGGGTCCTTATTTTACTGACCTTGAAAGCATGGAAGTAGTGGTGGGATTCAGACAATTTGAGCTGGTTCATGCCAGTTCGGGTGAACTGGTAGTTAAATTATTTATTTATTTATTTATTTATTTATTCATTCATTCATTCATTCATTCATTCATTCATTCATTCATTCATTCATTCATTTTGTCGAGATATATTAGATAATACATATAAATATAAGCATGAATACGTAAAATGAATACAATTAAAGGGAACATTAGGAGATGGACAGTAGCCACGCTGGTGCTCTTATGCACGCCTCTTACAGACCTCTTAGGAATGGGGTGAGGTCAACAGTAGACAGTCTTAAGTTACAGTTTTAGGGGTTTGGGGATGAGACCACGGAGTCTGGTAGTACATTCCAGGCATTGACCACTCTGTTACTGAAGTCGTATTTTCTGCAATCGAGTTTGAAGCGGTTCACTTTAAGTTTGTATCTATTGTGTGCTTGTGTATTGTTGTGGTTGAAGCTGAAGTAGTCATTGACAGGAAGGACAGTGTAGCAGATGATTTTATGAGCTATGCTCAGGCCATACCGAAGGCGGCGTAATTCTAAATTTTCTAAACCCAGAATTTCAAGTCTGGTGGCATAAGGTATTTTGTTGCAAGCGGAGGAGTGGAGGACTCTTCTTGTGAAATATTTCTGGACACGCTCAATTGTATTAATGAACGATATGTAGTGTGGGTTCCAGACAGGCGAGCTGTATTCGAGAATTGGTCTAGCAAATGTTTTGTATGTTTTGTATGTTCTATAATAATAATAATAATAATAATAATAATAATATTTTAATTTATATACCGCCCTTCTCCCGAAGGACTCAGGGCGGTGAACAGGCAGATAAAATATAAATACACACAATAATTAAAAACATCCCTTAAAAAACTAATTTAAATGCCCAAAATGTTAAAAAAACGTACTCCCCCTTAAAATAACACAGTTTTAAAAACCCATCCAATAAAAATAAAAATCAGGCTAGTCCAGCCATACGAAATAAATAAGTTTTAAGTTCGCGGCGAAAGGTCCTAAGGTCAGGTAATTGTCGAAGTCCGAGGGGAAGTTCGTTCCACAGGGTCGGAGCTCCCACAGAGAAGGCCCTCCCCCTGGGGGCCGCCAGTCGACACTGTTTGGCTGACGGCACCCTGAGGAGTCCCTCTCTGTGGGAGCGTACCGGACGATGGGAGATAGAAGCCGGCAGTAGGCGGTCCCGTAGATAGCCCGGTCCTAAGCCATGGAGCGCTTTAAAGGTGGTAACCAATACCTTGAAGCGCACCCGGAAAACAACAGGTAGCCAGTGCAGTCTGCGCAGGATAGGTGTTATGTGGGAGCCCGAGACGCCCTCAATAACCCACAGAGCGCTGCTCTGAACTAGCTGAAGTCTCCGGGTGCTCTTCAAGGGGAGCCCCATGTAGAGAGCATTGCAGTAGTCCAGGCGAGAGGTAACGAGAGCATGAGTGACTGTGCATAAGGCATCCCGGTCCAGGAAGGGACGCAACTGGCGGATCAGGCGAACCTGATAGAATGCTCTCCTGGAGACGGTCGCCAAATGGTCTTCAAAGGACAACCGACCATCCAGGAGCACGCCCAAGTTGCATACCTTCTCCATCAGGGCCAATGATTCACCCCCGACAGACAGCCGCATCTGCAGCTGACTGTACCGAGGTGCCGGCATCCACAGCCACTCCGTCTTGGAGGGATTAAGTTTGAGCCTGTTCCTCCCCATCCAGTTCTGGTTAGTAGTGTAATATTACCGGAGAAGACGCTACGCAAGATTAGGTTTACAACTCTTAATGCCTTTTTGGCGATGTTGTTACAGTGGGCTTTGGCAAATCAGGGGTCTCCAACCTTGGCAACTTTAAGACTTGTGGACTTCAACTCCCAGAATCCCTCCCAGAATCCCTCAGCCAGCAAAGCAAAGCTGGCTGAGGAATTCTGGGAGCTCCCAGAATCCTTCAGCCAGCAAAGCAAAGCAAAGCTGGCTGAGGAATTCTGGCAGCTCCCAGAATCCTTCAGCCAGCAAAGCAAAGTTGGCTGAGGAATTCTGGGAGCTGAAGTCCACAAGTCTTAAAGTTGCCAAGGTTGGAGACTCCTGACTTAGATCATTTGATATGAGTACTCCAAGGTCCTTGACAAATTGCTGGCTGGCCACGCCCCTTCCTGCCTCACCCTAGGGAGGCCTCCTAGGCCCAATATGGGGGGGCAGAGGGAGCAGCAAACCCGCCCCCGCCGTGGCCATTTTCACTCCCAGGAGGCTTTAGGGAGGCCTCCTAGGCCCAAAAAGATGTGTGGGGGTTGCATCTTCCCAGCAGCCCGTTTTTGCTCCCAGGGGGGTGCAGGAGACCGGGTGCTACCTGTCACACACCCCCTAGCCACGCCCACCAAGCTATGCCCAAAGAACCTGTAGTACACATTTTTGAATCCCACCACTGAGTCAACCTTGAGCCCGTCAGGATTGAACTCCTGACAGTCGGCAGAATTAGCCTGCGATACTGCACTCTAACCACTTCAGCTCCTTTTGCAACAAATAATAAAAATTTTAAAAAATGCAACATAGTCGTGTCTCTATCATGAGGGCACCAAATCCACTATTCTTTTTTTTTTTTTCATTTTTGACTTTTCATCTTTAGATCTCATGGTGAATAACAGGGTAACAGAGTTGGAAGGGACCTTGAAGGTCTTCTAGTCCAGCCCCCTGCTCAAGCAGGAGACCTTATACCATTTCAGACAAATGGGTTGTCCAATCTCTTCTTAAAACCTTCCAGTATTGGAGCATTTACAACTTCTGGAGGCAAGTTGAATTGTTCTCACTGTCAGGAAGTTTCTCTTTAATTCCAGGTTGCTTCGCTCCTTGGTTAGTTTCCATCCGTTGCTTCTTGTCCTGCCTTCGGGTGCTTTGGAAAATAAGTTGGGCCCCTCCTCTTTGTGGAAACCCCTGAGATATTGGAACACTGCTATCACGTCCCCCCTTGTCCTTCTTTTCATTAAACTAGACACACTCAAATCCTGCAACCGTTCTTCATATCTTTTAATGAAGGACAGAAGAGCTGAAAGGGAACTTGGAGGTCGTCTAGTCCAACCCCCTGCTCCAAGTTCAATCATGGGTTGCAAGCCTCTTTTATGGCTTGGTGAGTTGTGCAGCTCCCAAGCTACTGAGTTAATTTGCAGCACAGCATCTGCTGCCCTCCCAGAAAACGAATTAATTCAGGAGCCAAGTTGAGACCTTTAGTGTGTTATTGTGTATGCAGTGCCTGTGCTCTACCATCCCACTCACTATTACTAATCACAATCTTCTTTTGACAAAAAGATTTGGTCGTGTTCCAAGAGGGAATATACAGAAAAGGAATCTTTATTAAGCTCATCCAGCAAAGCGAACACAATTGAAATGTATTGTGTGTTTCTTTTCACTAAAATCCTGCTTCTTATTCTATTCATTTTCCTGATTGCATATATTACCAGGTCTTGGATGTTGCGTTGTTACCATTTGTAATGTATTTATGTACATATCCCTTCAGGACTTCTGTGCGTATTAATGCATGCTTGCATTAATGTGCATGGGCTTAGATGCTATAAGGGGCGTGCATAAGAGCACAAAAGTGCCTACCGTTCCTGTCCTATTGTTATATATATATTTCTTTCTTCAAGATATGCTGTTTTATCTATAACATTTGTTTGTGTATACTGTTGTGACAAAAAGAAATAAAAAAAAAAAACACCAATATGTCTTCTGAAGTATTTAGAAAGCCTTTATTGCAACAGTAACAGAGTGGGAAGGGGCCTTGGAGGTCATCTAGTCCAACCCCCTTCTCTCGCAGGAGACCTATACTATTTCTGATAGATGGCTGCCCACAATTTCTGAAGGCGATTTGTCCTCCTGATTATTCGTTCTCACTGTTAGGAATTTTCTCCTTAGATCTACAGTGGGTTGCTTCTCTCCTTGATCAGTTTCCATCCATTGCTTCTAGTTCTGCCTTCAGTGTCTTGGAGAATAGCTTGACCCTTTCTTCTTTAACAGAATAACGAAGTTGGAAGGGACTTCGGAGGTCTCCTAGTCCAGCCCAGTGGTGGGATTCAAACTTTTTTACCACCGGTTCTGTGGGTGTGGCTTGGTGGGTGTGGCAAGGCTTGGTGGGTGTGGTTTGGTTTGGTGGGCGTGGCAGGGGAAGGATACTGTCAGAGGCAGGATTCAAATTTTTTTTACGATCAGTTCTGTGGGCGTGGCTTGGTAGGCATGGCTTGGTGGGGGGGTCATGTGACTCAGTGGGTATGGCCAACTCGATGTCACTCACAGCAAGGTGCCGCCCCACCAAGCCACGCCCACCAAGCCACACCCACAGAACCGGTAGTTGAAAAATTTTAATCCCACCACTGGTAACCTTTTCCACCATAATGTAAATTTTATAGAATCATAGCATCCTAGGGACTGTTGGAAGAAATATCCATCTGGGTTCAGTTCCAAGTGGGGACAAAGATACTGGAAACATGGAGGCTGCTTGGAAAGATGGTTTAATAGTGGTCAGGATCACATGGCTTGAGTTCCTGAACAGAAAAGGGCTGAGATCCTGTGTGCTCCCTGGTTTTATGCTTTTTCTGAGCTTTGAACTTTCTGGGGCACAGGAAGAGTATCCTGATTGGTTGTCAAACTCCCAGGTGGTCTAGGGGTCTTAGCTAACATTGTAGGTTGTCCCTCAAGCTTGCCTGTGCCTTGCCATGTGGTGAGTTTCTGTTTTATTGTGTTGCAAATGACGGTCATTGACAAAGGTGGGGGGATTGAGTGAGCTTGGCTGAAGCCTTAATTGCCCATTGACAAAGGTGGGGAGAATGAGTTTCTACCTCTGACCCATTGACAAAAGTGGGGGTTGGCAGGAAGTTGCAGGGAGCTGCTTTGTCTTTAAAACATGTTTCTCTATTTCTCATCCAGGGAAATATATTCTGCCTTTTTAAATATTTTCTAAAATATTTCATTCTTCTAGGAGGGTGGTGGGTGCTAAATTCCTACAGGACCTTGGAGGTCTTCTGTCCAACCCACTAGACAAAGCAGGAGTCCTTATTCCATCCTGGCTAAATGGTGGTGCCCATCTTTTTCTTGAAGTCCTCCAGCGATGGAGCCCCACAACTCCCGGAGACCCAGTTATTTCATTGACTAATTCATTGACTAATTGTGGGGAAATTGCTCCTTATTTCCAGATCGACTCTCCCACTGATGAACTTCCACCAGTGGTAAAATCTAAATTTCTTTCCTACAGTTCTGTGGGCGTGGCTTGGTGGGCATGGCTTGGTGGGGTCATGTGACTAGGTGGGTGTGGCTATGTAACCATGTGACTGGGGGGGATCAAAAGACAGAAACTCACTAAGAATGTCCTGCTGGAGCAGGGTTGGACCAGTGGTGGGATTCAGCCGGTTCGCACCACTTCGAGAGAACCGGTTGTTAACTTTCTGAGCAGTCTGGCAAACTGGTTGTTGGAAGAAATCATTAGGGCAGAGAACCTGTTGTTAAAGTACTTGAATCCCACCACTGGGTTGGACTAGATGACCTCCAGGTCCCTTCCAGCTCTGGATTATCCTTTGAAGCTGCGTCTAGTGCCAGGTTTCCTTCCTCTCCTTTTTCCTCCCTCTTTCTTTCTTTCTTTCTTTCTTTCTTTCTTTCTTTCTTTCTTTCTTTCTTTCTTTCTTTCTTTCTTTCTTCCTTCCTTCCTTCCTTCCTCCCTCTCTCTCTCTCTCTCTCTCTCTCTCTCAAATGAACCTCCACCCCCCCACCCCCATTTTTTCCCTACATCCCCCATTTTTTGCCTAGCAGGCTTCAGCTTTTTTACCTTTTAAAAAAATGCTTTTAAAAATTAAAAAAAGAGCCTCTGACGATCAGGCACCTCAGCTGGGATCATCAGAGCCTCGTTTTAACCTTTTAAAAGCATTTTAAAATGCTTTTAAAAGTAAAAAAAAAAAAAAGAGGCTGACGATTGCCCGGCACAGCTGGGCATGGGTTGCGGGGGCAGGGATTTTTGCTACCGGTTCTCTGAACCACCTGCCACCATGGCTACTGGATCGGGAGATCCAGTCCAAATCGGGAGCATTTCACCCCGACTTCCATCATTGTTTCTTGCCCTGCCCTCAAGTGTTCTGGATTTCAATTCAAGAACGCCGAAGATCAACACTGATTTTGAAGTCCACAGTCCTTCAGGAAAATGTTAATTATCACCAATTCCATGAGCGTTGAACTCTCGATAGAAGAAATAGCTTCTTCTTCTGTCAATAACTTGTTGCTGGCAATCCTTATGATTTATATTGATATATTGACCATCAATTGTGTTGTAAATGTTGTACCTTGATGAACGTATCTTTTCTTTTATGTACACTGAGAGCATATGCACCAAGACAAATTCCTTGTGTGTCCAATCACACTTGGCCAATAAAATTCTATTCTATTCTATTCATTGCTTTACTCGAAAATGTCCTATCTTGTCCAAACGAACTGTTTCGCTAGGTTGCCATTCACTCACTCTATTATATGAATCCAGAAAATGGATTAATTCAGTTAATCAGCACGCTGGGTGAGCATAACCACTAAGCCCAGCTATTGAAGCAGAAAGCTGTAATTTCTAACACTTTTGATTTAAATTATCTATCTGTGCTGCAATGCAGCGTTCTGGATAATTTTAGTTCTGTGTTTTCATTTCTTCTGTTTTTCAGCTGTTCCACTGGCTCCTTCAGTTTCATTGTTTTATTATATTTGGGTCAACCATGCTGGAATTAATTTTATGCTACCGCTAGGTTTCTTTTTAAAAAGTTTTTAAACACAGGTTTCAGGTACACCGCCAGGGGAGAAAAGGTGACATGCAAATTGATGGATGGATGAAAAAACTGAATAGGTAAACAGCTGGATTGTGCTAGGTGCCTTTTATTTTTCAATAGGATAATCAATTCACACGGATTCACTCTTTCCCAAAACAATGCAGGCAAAAAAAGTGATTAAACTTTGGCTGCTTTCCAAAGCAACTTTCCATTTCAAAGTCCTTTTTACTGCTGTCACAATTTTCTCCAGCTAGTGGACACAGGAAAGAGGTATGGTTAACCCTCCAGAGAAATTCCCAATAGTCTGCAAAACACAATTCAGGCAAAGTTCTAAGCTACAAGATAGCTTAGTTGGTTAGAAGATGGATGGTTCTATAAATGGTTTGGATGGATGGATGGATGGATGGATGGATGGATGGATGGATGGATGGATGGATGGACGGACGGACGGTTGGATGGTTGGTTGGTTGGTTGGTTGGTTGGTTGGTTGGTTGGTTGGTTCGTTCATTCATTCATTCATTCATTCATTCACTCCATGGAGTTTCTCAGTCATCCAGGTCATGGTTGTCCCAAAGGTGCTTTTTACAAGAGGCAACTGGACTTTCTGGTTTTTCTTGTTTTTCAGGGATGCAGGGAGGGATGCAGGGATATAGGGATGGATAAATACAGGGATGCATAGATGAATAGGTGAAGAAATCGAAGGATGGATGGATGGATGGATGGATGGATGGATGGATGGATGGACAGATGGATGCACAGATGCATGGATGGATAGGTGGATGGATGGATGGATGGATGCATGAAGGCATGTAAGATGGATAGATGGAGGGATAGAGGCATGGATGGATGGATGAGTGCATATAAGATGGATAGATGGAAGGATGGATGGATGGATGGATGGATGGACAGATGGATGCACAGATGCATGGATGGAGGCATGGATGGATGGATAGGTGGATGGATGGATGGATGGATGCATGAAGGCATGTAAGATGGATAGATGGAGGGATAGAGGCATGGATAGATGGATGGGTGCATGTAAGATGGATAGATGGAAGGATGGAAGGATGGATGGATGGATGGATGGATGGACAGATGGATGCACAGATGCATGGATGGAGGCATGGATGGATGGATAGGTGGATGGATGGATGGATGCATGAAGGCATGTAAGATGGATAGATGGAGGGATAGAGGCATGGATAGATGGATGGGTGCATGTAAGATGGATAGATGGAAGGATGGATGGATGGATGGATGGATGGATGGATGGATGGATGGATGGATTGCTAAACAATTGCTGAACTTGTTCATCTGAAGTTATTATCCTTTCCTGATCTTGAGCTTGGAGGTAAAAGGACATGAATCATACATGACCTAGGAACCAACTTTGCCCCTGAAAATTAGTGATTGGATTTGTGTAGCCACAACCCAACACAGCACATCACTGATTTTTCGGAGGAAAATCACCAAGATCCAAAAATGACAGTTTCCCATGATTGGGGCAGGAAAAAGGCATTCTAAGGGTGAACCGAATGCCTATGAAAGAGACCGTTTGATCTGAAGATCTGATTCAGTGTGACAGTTTGATCAAATTTCTCTTGAATCGAGTCTTTGAGAAGATTGTGTTTGTATTGTCTTCTTTTCTTTGAAGTAATTAGTGCCCACATGGACACACACAGTTTTATTTATTTATTTTTATTTTATTTTATTTACATTTATATCCCGCCCTTCTCCGAAGACTCAGGGCGGCTTACAGTGTGTAAGGCAATAGTCTCATTCTATTTATATATTTACAAAGTCAACTTATTGCCCCCCCAACAATCTGGGTCCTCATTTTACCTACCTTATAAAGGATGGAAGGCTGAGTCAACCTTGGACCTGGTGGGACTAGAACCTGCAGTAATTGCAGGCAGCTGTGTTTTAATAACAGGGTTCTTACAGCCTGAGCCACACCGCGGCCCTTTGATTTTAGAGGATCAAACCTTTTATGTTCCCTTGCAATGTTTGTCACAACACAACACTCACAACTGTGACCAAAGGAGACCATTTTTGGAAGACTCTCGCTAATCCAGGGGTGTCCAAACTTGGCAACTTTAAGACCTGTGGACTTCAACTCCCAGAATTCCTCAGCCAGACGTGCTGGGAATTCTGGGAATTGAAGTCCACAGGATTTAAAGTTGCCAAGATTGGATCCCCTGCCTCATTTGATCTTCATTATTTCTGCACAGGATTCAGTGAGGCAGTTCAGGGCTAACCGTTGACTGTTCTTTTACCCTCATTTATTGCAAGGGGGAGTTGAAGCAGGAGGCAGGAAGATTAAGTGCGAACGAAACAAGCTGTCACCAGAAGAGCCCTATCTTTTATTTGAATACAATCAAATCCACAAACATATACACTAAGGAGCAGCTGACAATACTAACCACTTTGAACAATTGTATATCTTTATTATTTCTTGAATTAACATTTCACCTTCCTGGCTTAGATCCAAAATTTTCTAGCTTGGCCTCGGTGGTTGTCTGTCTATCATCTCTGTACTTATCATTTATATGTGTCTATCTATGTGTCCTATCTATCTATCTATCTATCTATCTATCTATCTATCTATCTTATCATCTATCTATCTATCTATCTATCTATCTATCTATCTATCTATCTATCTATCTATCTATCTATCTATCTATCTATCTATCTCCATCATCTTTCTCTGTATCTATCTATCTATCTAGCTATCATCTCTATCATCTCTCATCTTTATCTACATCTATCATCTGTCAATCTATATCTTATCTCTCTCTCTCTCTCTCTCTCTCTCTCTCTCTCTCTCTCTCTCTCTCTCTCTCTCTCTCTCTATCTATCTATCTATCTATCTATCTCATCTCTATCATCTTTCTCTCTCTTTCTTATCTATCTGTTACTAGGTAGCTATCTACCTACCTAAGCCATGGTGGTGCAGTGGTTAGAATGCAGTATTGTAGGCTAATTCTGCCGACTGTCAGTAGCTCAATTCTCGCCGGCTCAACGTTGACTCAGTTTTCCATCCTTCTGAGGTGGGTAAAATGAGGACCCAGATTATTGGGAGCGATATGCTGACTCTAAACTGCTATAGAGGGGGCTGTTAAGCACTGTTAAGCACTGTGAAGCAATATATAAGTCTAAGTGCTATTGCTATTGCTAAGTGCAATTGCTAAGTGCTATTGCTATCTACAATCTATATACCATTGGGGCCGGGATAGCTCAGGCAATAGAGAAGCCTGTTATTAGAACACAAAGCCTGCAATTACTGCAGGTTCGAGCCCGGCCCAAGGTTGACTCAGCCTTCCACCCTTTATAAGGTAGGTAAAATGAGGACCCAGATTGTTGGGGGGGCAATAAGTTGACTTTGTAAAAAAATATACAAATAGAATGAGACTATTGCCTTATACATTGTAAGCCGCCCTGAGTCTTCGGAGAAGGGCGGGGTATAAATGTAAACAAAAAAAAAATATCTATCTATCTATTATCTTTTTCTCTGCCTATCTTATCTATCATCTTCTCTGTATCTATCTATCTATCTATCTTTCCTTCTTTCTATCTATCTATCATCTATCTCTATCAACTATCATCTTTATCTTCATCTATCTATCATTTGTCACTATCTAGCTCTATCTTATCTATCTATTATCTATCCATCTATCATCGCTATCATCTTTCATCTTTATCTTCATTTATCATCTGTCACTCTATATCTTATCTCTATCTATCTATCTCATCTCTATCATCTCTCTCTTTCTTATCTATCTGTTACTAGCTAGCTAGCTAGCTAGCTATCTACCTACCTAAGCCATGGTGGTGCAGTGGTTAGAATGCAGTATTGTAGGCTAATTCTGCCGACTGTCAGTAGCTCAATTCTCGCCGGCTCAACGTTGACTCAGTTTTCCATCCTTCTGAGGTGGGTAAAATGAGGACCCAGATTATTGGGAGCGATATGCTGACTCTAAACTGCTATAGAGGGGGCTGTTAAGCACTGTTAAGCACTGTGAAGCAATATATAAGTCTAAGTGCTATTGCTATTGCTAAGTGCAATTGCTAAGTGCTATTGCTATTGCTATCTACAATCTATATATCATTGGGGCCGGGATAGCTCAGGCAATAGAGAAGCCTGTTATTAGAACACAAAGCCTGCAATTACTGCAGGTTCGAGCCCGGCCCAAGGTTGACTCAGCCTTCCACCCTTTATAAGGTAGGTAAAATGAGGACCCAGATTGTTGGGGGGGCAATAAGTTGACTTTGTAAAAAAATATACAAATAGAATGAGACTATTGCCTTATACATTGTAAGCCGCCCTGAGTCTTCGGAGAAGGGCGGGGTATAAATGTAAACAAAAAAAAAATATCTATCTATCTATTATCTTTTTCTCTGCCTATCTTATCTATCATCTGTCATTCTGTGTATGTAAGTATCTATCTATCTTTCCTTCTTTCTATCTATCTATCATCTATCTCTATCAACTATCATCTTTATCTTCATCTATCTATCATTTGTCACTATCTAGCTCTATCTTATCTATCTATTTATCTATCCATCTATCATCGCTATCATCTTTCATCTTTATCTTCATTTATCATCTGTCACTCTATATCTTATCTCTATCTATCTATCTCATCTCTATCATCTTTCTCTCTCTTTCTTATCTATCTGTTACTAGCTAGCTAGCTAGCTAGCTATCTACCTACCTAAGCCATGGTGGCGCAGTGGTTAGAATGCAGTATTATAGACTAATTCTGCCAACTGTCAGTAGCTCAATTCTGAGTCAATGCTGACTCAGTTTTCCGTACTTCCGAGGTGGGTAAAATGAGGACCCAGATTGTTGGGAGCGATATGCTGACTCTAAACTGCTATAGAGGGGGCTGTAAAGCACTGTGAAGCAATATATAAGTCTACATGCTATTGCTATCTACAATCTATATATCATCTATCTATCTATCTATCTATCTATCTATCTATCTATCTATCTATCTATCTATCTATTATCTCTTTCTCTCTCTACCTATCTTATATATTATCTGTTATTCTGTCTGTCTATCTAGTTATCTCAGGGGTGAAATCTACCTACCTTTCTTACTGGTTTGAAAGTCACACGCCGCATGCGCAGACTTTCTACTCATGCGCAAAACCTTCTGCACATGCGCAGAAGTTAAAAAACACATTACTTCCTGATTAAACCAGGAAGTAATGAAACCTAGACAGGTGGGCGGAGCTTTGCTTTGCCCTCCCATAAGTACCGGATTGTTGAGCTACCACCCATGACCGCTACCGGATCCGCGATCCGTTCCGTTCAGGGAGCATTTCACCCCTGATGGATTGATTGATCGATTGATCGATTGATCGATCGATCGATCGATCGATCGATCGATCGATCGATCGATCGATCTATCTATCTATCTATTTATCTATCTGCAATCTATCTATCATTTTTAGCTGGTTCTTCTACCTTTAAAAATCAGAAAAAAAGCTTAGCTTAGAAAACTCCAGATGGGGGGAAAAACATACCCAATTCATGTAGGCATTTTATTGCACTTGGCTGGTTTCAAGAAACAGTGCAAAATGGATGTTGATTTTATGTTGAAAAAGATCTCCAAAATCTTTTCTCTCTTTCTTATCTATCATCTATCTATCTATCTTATCTATCTGCAATCTATCTATCATTTGTCACTATCTAGCTCTATCTTATCTATCTATCATCTATCTATCTATCATCTGTCATTCTGTGTATGTAAGTATCTATCTATTTATCTATCTGCAATCTATCTATCTATCATCTGTCATTCTGTGTATGTAAGTATCTATCTATCATCTGTCATTCTGTGTATGTAAGTATCTATCTATTATCTCTTTCTCTTCCTCCTTCCTCTCCTCCTGCTCCTGCTCCTGCTCCTGCTCCTCCTCCTTCCTCCTCCTCCCTCCATCTACAAATGCCAAGGAGTTCATTTATTCAACCTTGGCTTTTAACTGCTTGGCACAAAATGACAATTCAAAAAACAGGAATTGTATATTCCTCTGCAAATGCCCAAGGAGCTTGTTTATTCCACCTTCTTAATCCCAATATCCTCCTCCTCCTCCTCCTCCCTCCTCCTCCTCCTCCCCCCTCTCCCTCTCCCTCCCTCCCCTCCATCTACAAATGCCAAGGAGTTCATTTATTCTTCCCTCTTGATCCCCTTGTTCCAATCTCCTTCTCCTCCTCCTCCTCCTCCTCCTCCTCCTCCTCTTCCTCTTCCTCCTCTTCTTCCTCCTCTCTCCCTCCTCCTCCTCTCCTCCTCCTCCTCTTCCTCTTCCTCCTTCTTCTCCTCTCCTTCCTCTCCCTCTTCTCCTCTTCCTTCACCTCCTCCCTCTCCCTCTCCCTCCCTCCCCTCCATCTACAAATGCCAAGGAGTTCATTTATTCTTCCCTCTTGATCCCCTTGTTCCAATCTCTTTCTCTTCCTCCTCCTCTTCCTCCTCCTCCTCCTTCTCCTCTTCCTCTTCCTCCTCCTCTTCTTCTTCCTCCTCTCCCCTCCTGCTCCTGCTCCTCCTCCTCCTCCTCTTCCTCCTCTTCCTCCTTCTTCTCCTCTCCTTCCTCTCCTCTCCTCTTTCTCCTCCTCCTCTCCTCTCCTCCTCCCTCCATCTACAAATGCCAAGGAGTTCATTTATTCTTCCTCTTGATCCTTGTTCCAATCTCTTCTCCTCCTCCTCCTCCTTCTCCTCTTCCCCTTCCTCCTCCTCTTCTTCTTCCTCCTCTCCCCTCCTGCTCCTGCTCCTCCTCCTCCTCTTCCTCCTCTTCCTCCTTCTTCTCCTCTCCTTCCTCTCCCTCTTCTCCTCTTCCTTCACCTCCTCCATCTCCTCTCCTCCTCCTCCCTCCATCTACAAATGCCAAGGAGTTCATTTATTCTTCCTCTCTTCCTCCTCCTCTTCTTCTTCCTCCTCTCCCCTCCTGCTCCTGCTCCTCCTCCTCCTCCTCTTCCTCCTCTTCCTCCTTCTTCTCCTCTCCTTCCTCTCCCTCTTCTCCTCTTCCTTCACCTCCTCCATCTCCCTCTTTCTCCCTCCCCTCCATCTACAAATGCCAAGGAGTTCATTTATTCTTCCCTCTTGATCCCCTTGTTCCAATCTCTTTCTCTTCCTCCTCCTCTTCCTCCTCCTCCTCCTTCTCCTCTTCCTCCTCCTCCTCCTCTTCTTCTTCCTCCTCTCCCCTCCTGCCCCCGCTCCTCCTCCTCCTCTTCCTCCTTCTTCTCCTCCTCCTCCTCCTCCTCCTCCTCTCCTCTCCCTCCTCCCCTCCATCTACAAATGCCAAGGAGTTCATTTATTCTTCCCTCTTGATCCCCTTGTTCCAATCTCTTTCTCTTCCTCCTCCTCCTCCTCCTCCTTCTCCTCCTCCTCTTCCTGTTTATCCTCTCCCCTCCTGCTCCTCTTCCTCCTCTTCCTCCTTCTTCTCCTCTCCTTCCTCTCCCTCTTCTCCTCTTCCTTCACCTCCTCCCTCTCCCTCTCCCTCCCTCCCCTCCATCTACAAATGCCAAGGAGTTCATTTATTCTTCCCTCTTGATCCCCTTGTTCCAATCTCTTTCTCTTCCTCCTCCTCTTCCTCCTCTTCCTCCTCCTCCTCTTCCTCATCTTCTTCCTCTTTCTCCTCTTCATCTTCCTCTCCCTCCTTTCCCCTCCTCCTCCTCTTCCACTTCTTCCTCCTTCTTCTCCTCTACTTCCTCTCCCCCTACTCCTCCTCATCTTCCTCATCTTCCTCCTCTTCTGTCTCTTCTTCCCCTCCTCCACCCCTCCTGCTTATGCTTTTTTGGCTTCCAATGCAGTGGTGAGATTAAGCTGGTTCTGTCCGGATCGCACGAACCGGTAGCGGTGACTGCGGGAAGCTCCGCCCAACTGCCCAAATGTAATGCACGACTACCGCGCATGCGCAGAGGTGGTGCGTGTGCTCACATTTGCAAAAAGGTAGGAAAGGTAAGTGAATACCACCTCTGTCACCAATGCCTCCTAAAGTTTCACCCGGAAGATGTGAATAGAATAGAATAGAATAGAATAGAATAGAATAGAATAGAATAGAATAGAATAGAATAGAATTTTAGCATAGAAATAGCATAGAAATGATGGTCATAGGGTACAATTTAACACTTAATGATACAACACTTAATGATAAGCATAGGGTACAAATAAGCAATCAGGAACAAACAATATCAATATAAATCGTAAGGATACCAGCAACAAAGTTACAGTCATGCAGTCATAAGTGGGAGGAGATGGGTGATGGGAACGATGAGAAGATTAATAGTAGTGCAGATTTAGTAAATAGTTTGACAGTGTTGAGGGAATTATTTGCTTAGCAGAGTGATGGCCTTCGGGAAAAAACTGTTCTTGTGTCTAGTTGTTCTGGTGTGCAGTACTCTATAACGTCCTTTTGAGGGTAGGAGTTGAAACAGTTTATGTCCAGGATGTGAGGGATCTGTAAATATTTTCACGGCCCTCTTCTTGATTCATGCAGTATACAGGTCCTCAATGGAAGGCAAGTTGGTAGCAATTATTTTTTCTGCAGTTCTAATTATCCTCTGAAGTCTGTGTTTTTCTTGTTGGGTTGCAGAACCAAACCAGACAGTTATGGAGGTGCAAATGACAGACTCAATAATTCCTCTGTAGAACTGGATCAGTAGCTCCTTGGGCAGTTTGAGCTTACTGAGTTGGCCCAGAAAGAACATTCTTTGTTGTCCTTTTTTGATGATGTTTTTGATGTTAGCTGTCCATTTGAGATCTTGCGATATGATAGAACCCAGAAATTTGAAGGTTTCTACTGTTGATACTGTGTTGTCAAGTATTGTGAGAGGTGGAAGTATGGAAGGGTTTCTCCTAAAGTCTACCACCATTTCTACGGTTTTGAGTGTGTTCAGTTCCAGATTGTTTTGGTTGCACCACAAGGCTAGTCGTTCGACCTCTCGTCTATATGCGGATTCGTCATTGTCTCGAATGAGACCAATCACTGTTGTGTCATCTGCGAACTTCAGTAGCTTAACAAATGGATCATTGGAGATGCAGTCATTGGTATACAGAGAGAAGAGAAGTGGGGAGAGCACACAGCCCTGTGCTAATTGTACAGGTATCTGATGTGATCTTGCTTAGCTTCACTTGCTGCTTCCTGTTTGTTAGGAAGCTTGTGATCCACTTACAAGTATGTTCAGGTACCTGTAGCTGGTTTAACTTAGTTAGAAGAATGTCTGGAATGATGATATTGAATGCTGAACTAAAGTCTACAAAGAGGACCCTTGCATAGGTCTTTGGAGGCTCAAGATGTTGTAGGATGTAATGCAGAGCCATATTAACAGCATCATCTGTTGATCTATTTGCTCGGTATGCAAATTGCAAGGGGTCTAACAGTGGATCCATGATGGTTTTCAAGTAGAAAAGCGTTAGCTTTTCAAAGGTTTTCATGACTACAGATGTTAAAGCAACTGGTCTGTAGTCATTCAGTTCCACTTGAATTCAAGCTCCACTTGAGTCTGTCATTTGCACCTCTGCAACTGTCTGGTTTGGTTCTGCAACCCAACAAGACAGACACAGACTTCAGAGGATCATTAGAACTGCAGAAAAAACCATGGCTACCAAACTCAATGGAAGATTGAGGACCTGTATACTGCACTAGTCAAAAAGAGGGTTGTGAAAGTATCTACAGACCCCTTGCATCCTAGACATAAACTATTTCAACTCCTACCCTCAAAACGACGCTATAGAGCACTGCACACCGGAACAACTAGACACAAGAACAGTTTTTCCCCGAAGGCCATCACTCTGCTAAACAAATAATTCCCTCAACACTGTCAAACTATTTACTAAGTCTGCACTACTATTAATCTCATCGTTCCCATCACCCATCTCCTTCCACTTATGACTGTATGACTGTAACTTTGTTGCTTGTATCCTTGCAATTTATATTGATATTGTTTCCCGATTCCTTATGTGTATCTTATGGCTATCATTAAGTGTTGTACCTTATGATTCTTGATGAACTTATCTTTTCTTTATATACACTGAGAGCCTATGCACCAAGACAAATTCCTTGTCCTATCACACTTGGCCAATAAAAAATTCTATTCTATTCTATTCTATTCTATTCTATTCTATTCTATTCTAGAATAGAATAGAATAGAATAGAATAGAATAGAATAGAATAGAATAGAATAGAATAGAATAGATTGTTTCCTGATTCCTTATTTGTGCCCTATGACTATCATTAAGTGTTGTACCTTATGATTCTTGATGAACTTATCTTTTCTTTATATACACTGAAAGTATATGCACCAAGACAAATTTCTTGTGTGTCCTATCACACTTAGCAAATAAAGAATTCTGTTCTATTCTATTCTATTCTATTCTATTCTATTCTATTCTATTCTATTCTATTCTATTCTATTCTATTCTATTCTATTCTACCCCATCTCTTTTTAGACTGTTGCAAGCTTTCTGAGAGAAACTCTCTGTAGATCCAGAACTTAAAGAAATGCACAAAAATGCCTGGGTCTTTCCCCCCCCTTCTTTTCTTTTCTTTCCTTTTCTCTTGACATAAGCATTTTTATTTTTATTTCTTGCAGGGACCTGCCGTTGTGATTTAAAAGGGTCGAAGCGAGCAAGGAAGACAGAAAGCTTGACCAATTTATAAGCCAAAACTGTGGGAGAGCACACAGCCTTGGGGGCCCCTGTGCTAATTGTACAGGTATCTGATGTGATCTTGCTTAGCTTCACTTGCTGCTTCCTGTTTGTTAGGAAGCTTGTGATCCACTTACAGGTATGTTCAGGTACCTGTAGCTGGTTTAGCTTAGTTAGGAGAATGTCTGGAATGATGGTATTGAATGCTGAACTAAAGTCTACAAAAAGGACCCTTGCATAGGTCTTTTGGAGACTCAAGATGTTGTAGGATGTAGTGCAGAGCCATATTAACAGCATCATCTGTTGATCTATTTGCTCGGTATGCAAATTGCAAGAGGTCTAACAGTGGATCCATGATGGTTTTCAAGTAGAAAAGTGTTAGCTTTTCAAAGGTTTTCATGACTACAGATGTTAAAGCAACTGGTCTGTAGTCATTCAGTTCCACTTGAATTCAAGCTCCACTTGAGTCTGTCATCTGCACCTCTATAACTGTCTGGTTTGGTTCTGCAACCCAACAAGACAGACACAGACTTCAGAGGATCATTAGAATTGCAGAAAAAACCATGGCTACCAAACTCAATGGAAGATTGAGGACCTGTATACTGCACTAGTCAAAAAGAGGGTTGTGAAAGTATCTACAGACCCCTTGCATCCTAGACATAAACTATTTCAACTCCTACCCTCAAAACGATGCTATAGAGCACTGCACACCAGAACAACTAGACACAAGAACAGTTTTTTCCCGAAAGCCATCACTCTGCTAAACAAATAATTCCCTCAACACTGTCAAACTATTTACTAAGTATTACTAAGAGTATTTACTAAGAGATTACTACTATTAATCTCATCGTTCCCATCACCCATCTCCTTCCCTTTATGACTGTAACTTTGTTGCTTGTATCCTTGCAATTTACATTGATACTGTTTCCCGATTCCTTATTTGTACCTTATGGCTATCATTAAGTGTTGTACCTTATGATTCTTGATGAGCTTATCTTTTCTTTATATACACTGAGAGCCTATGCACCAAGACCAATTCCTTGCGTGTCCTATCACACTTGGCCAATAAAAAATTCTATTCTATTCTATTCTATTCTATTCTGTTCTATTCTAGAATAGAATAGAATAGAATAGAATAGAAAGAATAGAATAGAATAGAATAGAATAGATTGTTTCCTGATTCCTTATTTGTACCCTATGACTATCATTAAGTGTTGTACCTTATGATTCTTGATGAACTTATCTTTTCTTTATATACACTGAAAGTATATGCACCAAGACAAATTTCTTGTGTGTCCTATCACACTTAGCAAATAAAGAATTCTGTTCTATTCTATTCTATTCTATTCTATTCTATTCTATTCTATTCTATTCTATTCTATTCTATTCTATTCTATTCTACCCCATCTCTTTTTAGACTGTTGCAAGCTTTCTGAGAGAAACTCTCTGTAGATCCAGAACTTAAAGAAATGCACAAAAATGCCTGGGTCTTTCCCCCCCCTTCTTTTCTTTTCTTTCCTTTTCTCTTGACATAAGCATTTTTATTTTTATTTCTTGCAGGGACCTGCCGTTGTGATTTAAAAGGGTCGAAGCGAGCAAGGAAGACAGAAAGCTTGACCAATTTATAAGCCAAAACTGTGGCAGCCACGAATTATCCTTTGCTAATGTCCTAAGTATATTATCCAAGTGTGAAATTATTTCCTGTAGGGATGAGGGGGTGAGCCCAGTGATTTGTGGAGCTTGTGTGTGTGTGTTTGCTTGTGCGCCTGTGTATAAATAATTTTTAAGGCCTGTTGTTTTTTACTGTTGTTTGCCACATCTGCTAAATGTTAGAAAGTCTTGAAGCCCTCGCAGAGATGTGAGTGGCAGGGGGGGGGAAAGAAGGACAGGAACTGGCAGGGGTGGGGAGAACGAGAAGCAACCGCACAACGGCAATTACATTTGCCGAGCAGTATGTCTTTTTTGGGATATGTGTGACCTTTTCTGTTTGTCATTTCCTGGGCACCACACCAAGTGATTCCCCTTAGGACTTCTGGCTTTGTGGAGCAAAGCCCCCCCCCCCAGCAGCGGAACTGCCAAGTTCCAGATTTCTGGAATGGCTTGCAGACTTGCAGATAATTGCCATCGGCAGGGGAAGATTGGAAGATGGCTTGGCAGAAGTTCATCGTTGCTTTTTTTTAAAAATGGATTAACCCCTTCGCTGCCTCGGCGGCCTCTGGTTCGCAGGGGGGGAAAATGCAGATGTTGGTGCTTTCGTCTTGTTGTGTTTTTAAACTGTGAGAAAATGAACCTCCCCTCCACTCCAAAAAAAGTTAACGTTTTAACATAACATAACATAACACCAGAGTTGGAAGGGACCTTGGAGGTCTTCTAGTCCAACCCCCTGCCCAGGCAGGAAACCCTACACCATCTCAGTCAGATGGTTATCCAACATTTTCTTAAAAATTTCCAGTGTTGGAGCATTCACAACTTCTGCAAGTTGTTCCACTAATTAATTGTTCTAACTGTCAGGAAATTTCTCCTTAGTTCTAAGTTGCTTCTTTCTTTGATCAGTTTCCACCCATTGCTTCTTGTTCTACCCTCAGGTGCTTTGGAGAACAGCCCGACTCCCTCTTCTTTGTGGCAACCCCTGAGATATTGGAACACAGCTATCATATCTCCCCTAGTCCTTCTTTTTGTTAAACTAGACATACCCAGTTCCTGCAACCGTTCTTCATATGTTTTATCCTCCAGTCCCCTAATCATCTTTGTTGCTCTTCTCTGCACTCTTTCTAGAGTCTCAACATCTTTTTTACATCGTGGCGACCAAAACTGGATGCAATATTCCAAGTGTGGCCTTACCAAGGCATTATAAAGTGGTACTAACACTTCACGTGATCTTGATTCTATCCCTCTGTTTATGCAGCCCAGAACTGTGTTGGCTTTTTTAACAGCTGCTGCACACTGCTGGCTCATATCTAAATGGTTATCCACTAGGACTCCAAGATCCCTCTCACAGGTACTACTATTGAGCAAGGTACCACATATACGGTACTGGTGCATTTTGGTTTTTTTGTTTTGTTAGTTTGTTCATTGCCTGGGTTTACTTGGAGCTTTTTTCCCCCCGACCTGACCTATTTCTTTCAGTAATGTATCCTGTTGCTTCCATTTCTCCTTATTTTTCTTTCAGATGTAAGTTATTGTTATCCCCCTTGTGCACGCTTTCCAGGGGTGAAATGCTCCTGGTTCGGACCGGATCAGCTGATCCGGTAGCGATGGCAGTGGGTGGTGCAGAGAACCAGTAGCAAAAATCCCTGCCCCCCCCCCATGACCAGCTGAGCCACGCGATGATCAGAAGGGTTTTGGGGGTTTTTTTGTACTTTTAAAAGCATTTTTTTCTTTGACCAAAAAAATGCTTTTAAAAGTTTTTTTTTAAAAAAGCCTCTGATTATCCCGTGGCTCAGCTGGGATCATCAGAGGTTTTTAAAAGCATTTTTTACAACCAAAGAGGCTGTCAAAAAAATGCTTTTTTAAAAAAAGGCTCCTCTGGCGATCCCAGCTGAGTTGCCTCATCGTCAGAGGCTTTTTTTTTTCTTTTAAAGGCAAAAAAATGCTTTTAAAAGAAAAGAAAAGATCCCAGCTGAGTTGCCTGATCGTCAGAGGAGCCTTTTAAAAGCATTTTTTCTACAACTTTTCGGCCGAAGAGGTTGTAGAAAAAATGCTTTTAAAAGTAAAAAAAAAAAAAAAGTTGGCCACACCCACCCAGTCACATTACCCTCCCCACCAAGCCACGCCCACAGAACCGGTAGTAACAAATTTTACATTTCACCACTGATGCTTCCATTGTATCCCATAAATTCTGTAGGGAGGTGAGTTGTTTTTTGTTTATATTGAGGAATAAGATCAATTCTTTTTTAATCTTCTGGAGGTATTCATTTCCTTGTAATATCTGCGGATTCGAAGTCCATCTTTTAAATTTTCCTCTTTTGACCTCTCCATATTATTTTCCGAGGGTTATGATCTGCCCAAATGTGGGGGGGGGGACACCCCCCCCCCCAAAAAAAGAAGAAAGCCACAATGGATTCAGACAGGTTTTGGATGCTGCTATCAGTGGTTTGTCCAAACGATGCTTTTTCAAGAGGCAACTGGACTTTCTTGTTATTCTTTGAAGACGTTTCACTTCTCATCCAAGAAGCTTCTTCAGCTCTGACCGGATGGTGGGGAATGGGAGGGTTTATACTCCTTGCAGACAGCTGGATATTTGCGTCCATTTGGAGAGCCCTTGAGGCCACTTGGAGGTTTGTCTGTGCCCTCAGGGTCATCTGAGCGGTGCAAATGGGTGCGGAGCCTTCTTGGAACTCCTGAAATGTTGTAGACTGGAGATAGATGATATTGTATCCCTCCCCCTCTGTTGAGAGAGGACTGTTCAATTTTGACCTAGATGGCCTCTTTGACCCCTTTTTCAAACAAAGTCTCATTCATCATCTTCAGGCTTCAGCTTTGTGCTTCTGGGAGCAATGTGTGATCACAGCTGTTTCTTCCTTTTAACTGCTAGTGGGGGTTTGAACTGATTGGGTGGGAGCTTGGCTGTGCTCTGATTGGATGGGGGGGGGGTTGTGCTCTGATTGGCTGGGGGTGTGTCCTGTTTGGGTGGGGGCTTGGTTGTGCTCAGATTAGTCTGAGTTGCAAGGGGATTTGAGCTGGTGAGCTGCATTGCTGTTGCTTGGCTTCATGTTCGTAGTCATGGTACATCTTCATAGTGGGTGTCAGTCTGCTGCATGTATGGATTGGAGGGGTTTGAAGTGGCTAATGTTGCAACTGCGGTCTGGCTTCTGGTCCTTGGTCGTGCTTCATGATCAGTGTGGGTTTGAGTCTGCTTTCTGGGTGGATGTGTGGTGGTGACATCCTGTGTGGACCTCGTGAGTGTGGTCAAAAAGACACACAGGATGTCATCACCACACATCCACCCAGATGTGTTGCTTTGCTTTGCTGGTTGAGGAACTCTCGGAGTTGAAGTCCACAAGTCTTAAAATTGCCAAGGTTGGAGACCCCTGTTCTAATCCAGCTCCTGCTCAAACACAAAACCTTATATCATTTTAGACAAGGGGCTGTTTAGTCTCTTCTTGAAAACTTCCAATCATGGAGCACCTAGAACTTCTGGAGGCAAGTCGTTCCACTGATTAATTGTTCTCACTGTTAGGAAATTTCTCCCTTGTTATAGGGTTGCTTCTTTCTCTGATTAGTTTCCATCCGTTGCTTCTAGTTCTGCTTTTGGAGAATAGGTCAACTCCCTCTTTTTTAACAGAATAACAGAGTTGGAAGGGACCTTGGAGGTATTAGTGGGTTTCAAATCCCATCACTACTGTTTTGCTCAGGGCCACACTCGCGCTCTTGCGTGCACAACGCTTCTGCACATGTGCAAAGATGTCCGGGCGGCTGGGCTGAGCCTCCTGCCACCACCGCTAACCGGTTCGCCCAATCCGAGGGCGAACCGGTAGCAACCCACCACTGCTTGGAGGTCTTCTAGTCCACTCTACCTGCTCAAGCAGGAGAGTCTATATCAGAAGTCTGCAGACTTGGCTTTTTTAAGATTTGTGGACTTCAACTCCCAGAGTTCCTCAGCCAGCTTTGCTTTGAAGTCCCCAAGTCTTAAAAGAGACAAGTTTGCAGACTCCTGCCCTATATCAGAGGTCTCCAACCTTGGTCCCTTTAAGACTTGTGGACTTCAACTCCCAGAGTCCCTGGGAGTTGAAGTCCACAAGTCTTAAAGGGACCAAGGTTGGAGACCCCTGCCCTATATCATTCTGGACAAATGGCTGTCCAATCTCTTCTTAAAACCCTCAGTGGTGGAGCACCCACAACTGAAGGTGGTGGGGGAGGGTTTCATTCCAGTTTATCAGGGCTGTGCTATCGACACGGTAAGTGGGAGAGGCAGATATGGCAGAAGGGGGGGCATATCAGGTTTCGGGGGTACACCCTCGCTATTTAAGAATGATCACGTGCTCCGGCCCCCCAGATTTTTCCCGTTCCCCGAGTGGCCAGAGCACTTGGGACTTGGGCCTCCGGCTGATGTTATGCAATGCAAGGTCCGTGGTTAACAAAGCCCCCCTGATTTCAGATCTAATTCAGGAGGGGACCACGGGTGTTATGGGCATTACGGAGACCTGGTTGGGCACAGAAGGGGGGGTTCCCCTAGTGGAGATGTGCCCACCAGGTTTCCGAGCATTCCATCAGCCGAGGGCCCAAGGTAGGGGTGGGGGGGTGGCAGTCATTATCAAGGAAAGCCTGGAACCGAGGGAGACCACTGTGCCTCAGATAGCTGGTTGTGAATCCCTCTATGTGAAGTGGGGTCGTAGGACTCAGGTGGGCTTGTTGATCACGTACCTGGCTCCTTGATGCGTGACAACAGCCCTGCCCGAGCTGTTGGAGTTGCTGGCTGGGTTGGCAGTTGAAACCCCTAGACGGGTCATGGGGGATTTCAATTTGCCATCAACTGGCATGGCATCCTCGACGGCCCGGGAGTTCATGGCTTCCATGACGGCCATGGACCTGACTCAATTAGTGGACGGCCCTACCCACATTGGGGGAGGTACTCTAGACCTGATTTTTATCTCTGGCCAGTGGTTGAATGATCTGATTTTAAATGATTTAGTTGTCGAGCCTCTGTCATGGTCAGATCATTCTCTTCTTTGTCTGGACTTTCGGACCGCTACTCACCACTGCAGGGAGACGGAACCAATGCAGTGGTTCCGTCCCAGGCGCCTGATGGACCCAGAGAGGTTCCTGATGGAGCTTGGGCCGTTTCCCGAGAATCTGGCCCGCAGCACGGCTGAAGAACTAGTCGCAGCCTGGGAACAGGCCGCAGCTGGGGCTTTGGACCATGTCATGCCTTTGCGGCCTCTGACCCAGCGTAGGTCTCAATCAGCTCCTTGGTTCTCCAAGGAGCTGAGGGAAATGAAACGCCGGAGAAGACGCCTAGAGAGTGCTTGGATATCCAGCCGTTTGGAAGCTGACCGGATACTAGTTAGGTCATATAGTAGAACCTACCTAGTGGCATTGAGGGAAGCGAAACGTTTTTACGTTTCCTCCCTCATTGCGTTGGCAGATAACCGCCCGGCCGCCCTGTTTCGGGTGACCCGCTCTCTCCTTCTACAGGAGGGGCGGGAGGACCCATTACAAGGGCGTGCCGAGGAGTTTAAGGGTTATCTATACGATAAAATCGTTCAGCTTCGGGATGGATTGGATCAAAATTGGGTAAATCCAGGCGAGAGGTTCGAGACTCGTCTTGTTGAGACTGTTTGGGATAGTTTTGACCCTGTGACTCCCAAGGACATGGACAGGTTGCTGGGGAGGTTGAATGCCACCACATGTTTACTGGACCCGTGCCCCTCCTGGTTGGTGCTGGCCATGCAGGAGGTGACACGAGGCTGGCTCCGGGGGATTACAAATGCTTCTTTGCGGGAGGGGGCCTTTCCTGCTGCCTTGAAAGAGGCGGTGGTGAGACCCCTCCTCAAGAAGCCTTCCCTGGACCCAGCTGTTTTAGGAAATTATCATCCGGTCTCCAACCTTCGCTTTACGACGAAGGTTGTAGAGAGTGCGGTGGCACGTCAATTACCCCAGTACCTGGATGAAACTATCTAGACCCGTTCCAGTCCGGCTTCCGACCTGGTTACAGTACTGAGACGGCTTTGGTCGCGTTGGTTGATGATCTCTGGAGGGCCAGGGACAAGGGTTACTCCTCTGCCCTGGTCCTATTAGACTTCTCAGCGGCTTTTGATACCATCGGCCATGGTATCCTGCTGCGCCGGCTGGGGAGTTTGGGAGTGGGAGGCACCGTTTATCGGTGGTTCTCCTCCTATCTCTCTGACCGGACGCAGACTGTGTTGGCAGGGGGGCAGAGATCAACCCCAAGGCACCTCATGTGTGGGGTGCTGCAGGGGTCGATTCTCTCGCCTCTCCTGTTCAACATCTATATGAAGCCGCTGGGTGAGATCATCAGTGGTTTTGGGGTGAGGTACCAACTGTACGCTGATGATACGCAGCTGTACTTTTCCACCCCAGGCCACCCCAACGAAGCTATCGAAGTACTGTCCCGGTGTCTAGAAGCCGTACGGGTCTGGATGGGGAGGAACAGGCTCAAGCTTAATCCCTCCAAGACGGAGTGGCTGTGGATGCCGGCACCCCGGTACAGTCAGCTGCAGCCGCGGCTGACTGTTGGGGGCGAGTCATTGGCCCCGATGGAAAGGGTGCGCAACTTGGGCGTTCTCCTGGATGGGTGGTTGTCTTTTGAAGATCACTTGACGACCGTCTCCAGGAGAGCTTTTTATCAGGTTCGCCTGATTCGCCAGTTGCGCCCCTTCCTGGACCGGGATGCCCTATGCACGGTCACTCATGCTCTTGTTACCTCTCGCTTGGACTACTGCAATGCTCTCTACATGGGGCTCCCCTTGAAGAGCACCCGGAGGCTCCAGTTAGTCCAGAATGCAGCTGCGCAGGTGATAGAGGGAGCGGTTCGGAGCTCCCATGTAACACCCATCCTGCGCAGACTGCACTGGCTGCCTGTTGTCTTCCGGGTGCGCTTCAAGGTATTGGTTACCACCTTTAAAGCGCTCCATGGCTTAGGACCGGGATATTTATGGGACCATCTATGCCATCTTCTACCTCCCAGCGACCTGTGCGTTCTCACAGAGAGGGACTCCTTAGGGTGCCATCAGCCAAGCAATGTCGACTGGCGGCTCCCAGGGGAAGGGCCTTCTCTGTGGGGGCTCCTACCCTGTGGAACGAACTTCCCCCTGGACTTCGACAACTACCTGACCTTCGGACCTTTCACCACGAACTTAAGACTTATCTATTCCATCTTGCAGGACTGGCTTGAATTTTTAAATTTTTTAGCTGATTTTATGGGTTTTAAATTTTTATTAATTTTATAAGGTTTGATTGTATTTTAAAATGGGGCCAAATTGAATAAGTTTTTAAATGTCTGTTTTTAGTGTTGTATGTGTTGTTGCTGTATTTTATCTTGGCTGTAAACCACCCTGAGTCCTTCGGGAGAAGGGCGGTATACAAATTAAAATATTATTATTATTATTATTATTATTATTATTATTATTATTATTATTATTATTATTATTATTATTATTATTATTATTATTATTATTATTATTCTGCACATAAGCCACTTAACTTTCGGTTGGATCTCACTTTGATAGGTTTCCATCGATTACTTCTTTTTCCTGCCCTCAGGTGTTATGGAGAATAGGTTGTCCCCCTCATCTTTGTGTCAGCCCCTCAAATATTGGAAGACTGCTATCATGTCTAGTCCCACTTTAGGCACGAAAGCTGACTGGGTGACATTGGGTGAATCACCAGGAGATTTTGAGTTCTAATCCCACCTCAGGCATGAAAGCTGACTGTGTGATTTTGGACCAATCATTTTCTCTCAGCCCAACACCCCTCACAGGGTTGTTGTTGTAGGGAAAATAGGAGAAGGAAGAAGTATTAGTTATGTTTGCTGCTTTGAGGTCATGATGGGATTCAGCCTGTTCAGGCCAATTCGGGAGAACCAGTAATTAAATTGCTGGCTGGCCCCGCTCCTTCCCACCCCGCCCCTTCCAAGTGTCCCCATGTGCCCCATTTTAGCTCCCAGGTAAGTGCAGGGAGGTCTACTAGGCCCAAAACAGGGCATGGGGGTGTAGCGCAACCCCCCACAGCCCGGTTTTGCTCCCAGGGGGGTACAGGAAGCTGAGGGCTGCCCACCAAGCCACGCCCGCAGGACTGGTAGTAAAGAATAGTCTTTGTGATTTCAGGACTAAACCTAAGTAAGATGGAAATGTCTATGTGATTGCAGGGCAGCTTTATGAAAGGGTTTTTAGATGGTCTGACCTCTGATTAAAAGTAATTTAGATATGTTTAAATTTGTGGAATTTAAGAAGTTAATAGAAGAATTATTAATGAGGTTTCGGGGAATTTAAATATGGGGACTAGACTTCATTTAAACTTTAATGGTATGGAACACAATTTTTATTAGAGATGTGCAATAATTATTAATTTGAATGAAGGAGAAGGAAATATATTGTATAGTATATGAAATTTGAAATATGTTTAAGGATGTACCTGACTGACAACCTGTTCACAATGATGTTTTTTATTATTATGTTTATAAAAAATTAAAAAAAACTGATGGTAAAACAAAAACACTGTTTGAGTTGTAGATAAAAAAGTGGGATTTTTGTTTAAAAAGTTGGTGTCCCCTTATACCTATATTAGAATCAAGTGATAATTCTAAGAAACCAAATTTTCTTTGGGGCAATCTATCCCTGACCTTGACTTTTTAAGTCTTGCAATTGTGTACCCATCCCTGCTGTGACTTGTGTCCATTTCACCTTGCTTCGCTTTCCTTCTACCTCTCCCAGAATTGCAGCCTTCTTTAGAGAGCTGACTCTTCACATAATTTCCCCCAAAGTAGGCTAATTTTAACCTGGTCATTTGTGCCTGGAGTGAGAACTCTGTGTTTGCTCTATGATCCCATTTGTTTATTTAGGTCAGTCTTAAACAGGGCTAAATATTGTGTTGGGTGGGGTGATGAGGAATGCGATGAGTCCTCCACGCAGTCACATGTCCCGTAATTAATTTCCAACTACAAACTAGTCAACTAGAATTAAAGATGTCTACCCTGGGAAATTCTATGATACAGCAAAACTTCCGTTTAAGATTCCTTTCATGGATTTCCAATGGAATGGAGCAAATTTGTGTTTGGACAGATTTAAAAGATGGATTGTTTCCAAAGCCTTGTATTCAAAGGTTGAAACAGAAGTAGAGGAAGAGACAGAGATGAGGTGAGATAAGATAGATGATAGATAGATAGATAGATAGATAGATAGATAGATAGATAGATAGATAGATAGATAGATAGATAGATAGTTGATAAATAGATAGATGAGAGAGAGAAAGATGATAGATAGATAGATAGATAGATAGATAGATAGATAGATAGATAGATAGATAGATAGATAGATAGATAGATAGATAGATGAGAGAGAGAGAGAGAGAGAGACAGACAGACAGACAGACAGACAGACAGACTTTTTCCAGCTGTTTTCTGGGTTGTTTTCAGGCCATTTTTCAGACTTTTTTCAGGCCATTTTTCAGACTTTTTCCAGCTGTTTTCCAGGTTGTTTTCAGGCCATTTTTCAGACTTTTTTCAGGCCATTTTTCAGACTTTTTTCCAGCTGTTTTTCGGGCTGTTTTCAGGCCATTTTTCAGACTTTTTTCAGGCCATTTTCCAGGCCGTTTTCAGGCCGTTTTCCAGGCTGTTTTCAGGCCATTTTCAGGCCATTTTTCAGACTGTTTTCAGGCCGTTTTCAGGCCGTTTTCAGGCCATTTTTTGGACTGTTTTCAGGCTGTTTTCCGGGCTGTTTTCCAGCCATTTTCCAGGCTGTTTTCAGGCTGTTTTCCAGGCCATTTTCAGGCCATTTTTCGGAATGTTTTCAGGCCGTTTTCCGGGCCATCTTTGGTTTCCAGCACTCCAGTGCAGGCATATGCACATGTGTTCCAGTTTGGGCACTAGGTGCCAAAAAGGTTTGCATTCAGTGGCATAGGGTCTCCTGTTTGACAATGAAAAAATAAGGAAATAAATAAGGAGATGTTCATTGGTATTTTTTTAAATTTAGCAACTTTAAACTGGGTGGACTTGAATTCAGTGGTAAAATGTAAAATTGGTTGCTACTGGTTCTGTGGGCGTGGCTTGGTGGGGGGGTAATGTGAGTGGGTAGGGCGTGGCCAACTTTTTTTTTTACTTTTAAAAGCATTTTTTCTACAACCCCTTCAGCCAAAGAGGTTATAAAAAATGCTTTTAAAAGCTCTGACGATCCCAGCTGAGTTGCCTGATCGTCAGAGGTTTTTGTTTTCTTTTAAAAGCATTATTTTTGCCTTTAAAAGAAAAAAAAAGCCTCTGACGATCAGGCAACTCAGCTGGGGTCGTCAGAGGAGCCTTTTAAAAGCATTTTTTGACAGCCTCTTTGGTTGTAAAAAATGCTTTTAAAAACCTCTGATGATCCCAGCTGAGCCATGGGATAATCAGAGGCTTTTTTTTACTTTTGAACACATTTTTTCAGCTGAAGAAAAAATGTGTTTAAAAGTAAAAAAAAAAAAACCTCTGATGATCGCGTGGCTCAGCTGGGCATGGGGGGCCAGGGATTTTTACTACCGGTTCTCCGAACCACAAGCCGTCATTGCTATCCGATCGGGCGATCCAGTCCCAACCGAACTGCTTCAATTCCCAGAATCCCCGAGAAATTTACATTTCCCTGAGTTTAGTCATATGTAAAATGTGTGCTCTTAAAAAACTCTACGTGACATCAAAAACTGAATTTATGAGAAGTCCACTCACAGGTTTAAAGAAGGGAACTAACATTCACGAATTAAACATGCACATAACTAATAATATGCAATCATGGGATGAGCATTTAGGGAATAAATTTTAACTGTGGATATTTCGATGCTTTTTTGAAAATAATGGCTGGGGCGAATGCCTGTACAAATTCTAATTGGAAACTGAGTGAACAACTGGGAGGAATGAGAATTAAGTGAACAACAATAACCAACATCAGCTACTAAAAGCCAAGCATAATATATATATATATTAATCCCTCTAATTAAAAACAATGCATCCATCTGGCTAGCACACAGCCTATAGGGAAGGCAGAAAAATATTCTAACCAGCAAAGGACTCGGTATATCAGGGCAAAACAATAAGAAGTAAATTATTTTGTTTCTAAAGGAAAGTTAGGGGAGGAAAAATCTGGTAAGGTAATTGGGTCACAGAAAATTATATCCCTGCCCCTCTGTGGCACCATTCATAGTTAAGGAAACTTTTGAGACAGCAGAATAAGAAGGAGGATGGGATGGGATGGGATGGGATGGGATGGGATGGGATGGGATGGGATGGGATGGGATGGGATGGGATGGGATGAAGAATAGAATAGAAAATAGAATAGAATAGAATAGAATAGAATAGAATAGAATAGAATAGAATAGAATAGAATAGAATAGAATAGAATAGAATAGAATAGAGGAATGAAGAATAAAATAGAATAGAATAGAATAGAATAGAATAGAATAGAATAGAATAGAATAGAATAGAATAGAATAGAGGAATGAAGAATAGAAGAGAAGAGAAGAGAAGAGAAGAGAAGAGAAGAGAAGAGAAGAGAAGAGAAGAGAAGAGAAGAGAAGAGAAGAGAAGAGAAGAGAAGAGAACAGAACAGAATAGAATAGAATAGAATAGAATAGTTGGAAGGGACCTACGAGATCTTCTAGTCCAACCCCCTGCTCAGGCAGGAAATCTATACAATTTCAGACAAATGGTTGTCCAATCTCTTCTTAAAATCCGTGTGTGTGTGTTCAGCTGTCAGAACTCCAGAACCAGGTCGTAAGTCGCTTTGGGGAGGTTCCGCTGTTACTTCAGTTGTTATGCGACTGGTCATTAAACATGGATTACCAGCACTCTCCCGGCTGTTTGGGAGATGGTTCTGGATCTACACCTAGAATCAAATAGCTTACTTTATTTATCTTTACTAATTTTATTTATCAAATTTATATACCACCTGTCTGGCTGTTGCAACATTCCGAAAATAGTATTCTGCCAAAGGAAGGGGATCCTAATTAATTTTGTTTCTACTTTGAAATCACTTTGGGACTTAGTGCTTAAGGTGGGAAAAAATTGAAACTTTAATTTGGGATTTTGCTAAATTAGATGAGCCGAGGTGGCACAGTGGTTAGAGGGCAGTACTGCAGGCTACTTCAGCTGACTGCTAGCTGCAGTTCAGCAGTTCAAATCTCACCAGGCTCAAAGTTGACTCAGCCTTCCATCCTTCCTAGGTGGGTAAAACGAGGACGCAGATTGTTGGGGCAATAGGCTGACTCTGTAAACCGCTTAGAGAGGGCTGTAAAACATTGCAAAGCGGTATATAATTCTAAGTGATATTGCTATTGCTAGGTCAGTTTGTTGTTATAGAAACGGCTAGTATATCTTATTATACAAAAGTAAAAAGTTGAGATTTCATGTTATTCTACTGCATCAAAAGAAAGGAAAGGAAAACAAAATGCACAGGTACTGTATATGTGGTACCTTGCTCAATAGTAGTAACTGTGAGAGGGATCTCGGAGTCCTAGTGGACAACCATTTAGATATGAGCCAGCCACATTCAGCAGCTGCCAAAAAAGCCAACACAGATCTGGGCTGCATAAACTGAGGGATAGAATCAAGATCACGTGAAGTGTTAATACCAGTTTATAAGGCCTTGGTAAGGCCACACTTGGAATACTGCATCCAGTTTTGGTCACCACGATGTAAAAAAGATGTTGAGACTCTAGAAAGAGCGCAGAGAAGAGCAACCAAGATGATTAGGGAACTGGAGGCTAAAACATATGAAGAACGGTTGCAGGAACTAGGTATGCCTAGTTTAATGAAAAGAAGGACTAGGGGAGACATGATAGCAGCCTTCCAATATCTCAGGAGTTGCCACAAAGAAGAGGGAGTCAAGCTATTCTCCAAAGCACCTGAGGGCAGGACAAGAAGCAATGGGTGGAAACTCATTAAGAAAAGAAGCAACTTAGAACTAAGGAGAAATTTCCTGACAGTTAGAACAATCAATAAGTGGAACAACTTGCCTGCAGAAGTTGTGAATGCTCCAACACTGGAAATTTTTAAGAAAATGTTGGATAACCATCTGACTGAGATGGTGTAGGGTTTCCTGCCTGGGCAGGGGGTTGGACTAGAAGACCTCCAAGGTCCCTTCCAACTCTGTTATTTTAAGTCGGAAGTCAATGCTTCTTTTTTTCTTTTCCTTCTTCTACCCTCCATGTTTCTCTCTTCCCCTTTTCCTCCCTCCTTTCCCCCCTCCTTTATTTTCATTTTTCTTTATATTTTTGTATTTTATGCTGTGATAAAATAATATAATTTTGAACCCGGAAATGGAATTGTCTCCTTGGCATTCGTGAGTTGGATCTGACCTCCAGCCTGAAGCATCTTCACTTTCTCTCCTCCTTCCTTCTGCGATCTCCCTTTTTGTGCGTTTCGGCAACCCGGTTGTTGCATCCTGCCTTCAGCCGGTTTTCCTTGCGCATAAATTTCCCTTCTCTTAATTTAATCACGGGCAGCAACGCAGTTCCCCCATCGATCACGTTAAATAATTCCACCCTGTTAGCACCCTTCGAAATTACTTGTTGACTCTGCTTGTCTCTTTCCTCCTTAATTGCTTCTTTGAACATCTAGGTACATATTTTAAGCTTTTTTTCGTGTGTTTTTTTTTTCAAATAAAAAAAAAAGAAATCCCAATCTTCTGAATAAATCGCTCACTTCGGCTTTTCGCTTTGTGGGATTATGCCCTGAATTTTATTTTATATCCCTAAGTCCTTCTTTTTATTAAACTAGACATACCCAGTTCCTGCAACCGTTCTTCTAAAACATATGAAGAACGGTTGCAGGAACTGGGTATGTCTAGTTTAATGAAAAGAAGGACTAGGGGAGACATGATAGCAGTGTTCCAATATCTCAGGGGTTGCCACAAAGAAGAGGGAGTCAAGCTCTTCTCCATAGCACCTGAGGATAGAACAAGAAGCAATGGATGGAAACTGATCAAGGAAAGAAGCAACTTAGAACTAAGGAGAAATTTCCTGACAGTTAGAACAATTAATAAGTGGAACAACTTGCCTGCAGAAGTTGTGAATGCTCCAACACTGGAAATTTTTAAGAAAATGTTGGATAACCATCTGACTGAGATGGTGTAGGGTTTCCTACTTGGGCAGGGGGTTGGACTAGAAGGCCTCCAAGGTCCCTTCCAACTCTGTTGTTTATTATATTATATTATTATATTATATTATATTATATTATATTATATTATATTATATTATATTATATTATATTATATTATATTATATTATATTATATTATATTATATTATATTATATTATATTATATTATATTATATTATATTATATTATATTATATTATATTTTTCCCCCAATTTGCCGAGGTCTTTCTCAAACGGTATGCCTTTAAAAAAAATAATGAAACATTAAACACGCTGCCTATTTTTTTTTCCCCTTTTCTTCCTCCCATGGGTCTTGTACGACATGCTCAAAATAGAATCACAGTGCTATCTGCGAGTTAGTTGGAGCCGAGAACATTTCTCAACAGCAGCCTTATTAAAGTCACTATTGCTGAAAAGAGCCAATGGACTGAATTATCTCTATTCCTGACACCCCTGCCTCATAATATTTGTTACCCAGAGGCTTTGGGTTCTACATTTCATTCAAAAGTCATTCCTAAGGGCTGTTTTTCTGACCTTACAACACTCAAGGCAGCCTTACGGCAATAAAAAAAACACATGAAAAAAAGTGTGAGAATCTTTTTCGAGACTAGAGAAAAGAAAGACTGGTGGGGGGAAGATGGTGGGGGGACTGGGACATGATAGCACTATTCCAGTATTTGAGAGGCTCCGTTTATTTTCCAAAGCACCAGAAAGCAGGACAAGAAACAATGGGTTGGAAGAAATGTCCATCTGGGTTCAGTTCCAAGTGGGGAGAAAGATACCGGAAACATGGAGACTGCTTGGAAAGATGGTTTTTAATGGTGGACAGGACCACATGGTTTGAGATCCTGGGCTAAAAGGGGCAGAGATGCTGAGAGTGTCTGGGTTTTATGCCCTCTGTTGGGCTTTGAATTTGAGCTTGTGTTCTGATTGGTTTTCAGACTCCCCTGGGGGCCATGCAGGGGCAACTTTGTAGGTTGTCTGGGTCCCAGGCTTGGTTGAGCCTTGCTGGGTGATGATGTCATGAAGGGGCTTTGGGCAATTCCTATTATGGATCTTGGAGGTCTTTGTTCTGTTTCCCTCCCCCAATACTCCCAACAAAGAGTCAGTCAAAGGCCTCTTCCTAACTTATTTACATTTGGCTAAATTCCTTCTGGCACAGAGAATGTCTCCCCACACGCATGTCTCCCCACACGCCTGCCAAAATCCCTGGAGATAACCAGAAAATTATAGATAAAGCACGATTCACTCACAAACAGATTCTTCTCTCCATGATACAGTTTGCCCGTGCAATTTCACTGCTTTGTCCAAGACAAAAAGCCAGGAAGTTCCGCCTCTTGCTTTTATAGACTCTGTGCGTGTCACTTCATGACTCATCATTCCTTGACTTTGTCCCAATGCCTCCTCTGCTGCGCACGCCGGTCACGTCTGCGCAGTCTTGCATCAAGCCAAAATTGTTCTTGGGGCGTTGCCAAATCAGAAGAAGGCCCGGGGGAATCAGGCCTTGCCGGCCCCTCCTCCTCCCCTTGGGTGGGTGCCAGGGAGGGAGAGGGCCCAGGAGAAGCAGGCCTTGCCAGGTCTTCTTCCTCACTTTCTGAATCATCTGAGTCCAGGAGTCCGAGTCCAGGGACCAGGGTCACAACAGTCTTCTAGTCCACCCCCCTCCTCAACAGGAGAGCCTATACCCGTGATGGCAAACCTATGGCACGTGTGCCAGAGGTGGCACGCAGCACTCTCCCTGATGGCAGGCAAACCATCGCCCTGAGCCATCACCCCGCATCCACCTACACCTCCCACCAGCCAGCTGGTGTTCAGGTCTCTGCCGCGCATGCGTGGGGGGCAGGGCGCGTGCAGGGGGTCACGTGTACATGCGCCAGGGGGCTGGGACACGCGGGGTGATCACGTGCGCATGCATGGTGGGTGGGGCGCATGCAGGCGATCCCACATGCATGCACTGGGAAGTGGGGCACATGCAGGGTGTCACATGGGCATGCACAGAGGGGCAGGGCACATGCACATGGGGCCGCACATTGCGTTTTGGAGGTTTGGGCATGCGCGCTTTGGACACTTGGCCCAGAAAAGGTTAGCCACCATTGGCCTATGCTATTTCAGACAAATGGCTGTCCAATCTCTTCTTAAAAACCTCCAGTGTTGGAGCATTAACAACTTCTGCAGGCAACCTGTTCCACTAATTAATTGTTATAACTGTCAGGAAATTTCTCCTTATTTCTAGATTGGATTTCTCCTTAATTAGTTTCCATCCATTCCTTCTCGTCCTGCCACGTTCTCAACCTCAGCAGGTGAATCGTAGTGGAGCGTAGCATTTCTGCTTTAAATTCATTGAAGGAATAATACGCCACCCAGTTGCTCAGCGCAGAAAGCTCGTTCGTAGATGGTGTAGTTCAAATCGTGGGATTTTATTTATTTATTTATTTACTTTGTCAATCATATATAAGATAACAAGTAAAAGTATAAACATAATTTGGATACATGAAAAGAGTAAGTAAAAAGGAACATTAGGACAGGGACGGTAGGCACGGAGGTGCGTTTATGCACGCCCCTTACAGACCTCTTAGGAATGGGGTGAGGTCAACAGTAGACAGTTTAAGCTTAAAGTTTTGGGGGTTTGGGGAAGAAACTATAGGTAGTGCATTCCAGGCATTGACCACTCTGTTGCTGAAGTCGTATTTTCTGCAGTCGAGTTTGGAGCAGTTTACCTTGAGTTTGTATCTATTATTTGCTCGTGTATTGTTGTGGTTGAAGCTGAAGTAGTCATTGACAGGTAGGACACTGTGTAGATAATTTTATGTACTATGCTTAGGTCAGACTGAAGTCGGTGTAGTTCTAAGTTGTCTAAGCCCAAAATTTGGAGTCTGGTGGCATAAGGTATTTTGTTGCGAGTGGAGGACTCTTCTTGTGAAATATCTCTGGACTCTCTTGATTGTATTTATGTCCGATACACAGTGCAGGTTCCAGACAGATGAGCTGTATTCAAGAATTGGTCTAGCAAATGTTTTGCATGCTCTAGTTAGTAGTACAATATTACCAGAGAAGAAGCTACGCAAGATTAGGTTAACAACTCTTAGTGTCTTCAGCCCATCCAGTACCAGTTATGTATTGTGTTTCCTTGGGTGGGTAGATGGAAGTTTGCTTCTATTGTATCTGCTTTCTCCAGAAAACTATTCCATTTCCATGGTTATAAACAAACTTTCCAACCGGGGAGCAAGTACTTAAAAAAGGCAATGCCACTTCTAAAAAAGTTATGTGAACTTCCTCATCCTATTTTTCCCAGAACAACAACTCTGTGAAGTGGCTGGGCTGAGAAAGAAAGCGACTAGCCCAAAGTCATCCATCTGGCTTTCGTAGCTAAGATGGGACTAGAACTCACAGTCTCCAGGTGATTGGGATCTACGGGACCGCCTACTGCCACCAATAGCCTCACACCGACCAGTGCGCTCTCACAGAGAGGGCCTCCTCCAGATACCGTCAGCCAAACAATGTCGGCTGGCGACCTCCAGGGGGAGGGCCATCTCTGTGTGGGCTCCCGCCCTCTGGAATGAGCTGCCTCCGGGACTTCGTCAACTCCCCGACCTCCGGACCTTCCGCTGCAAGCTGGAGACGCTGTTGTTTCGACGTGCAGGACTAGCTTGAACATAGTTTTAATTTTAGGGTTTTAATCAGGGTTTTAAACGGGGTTTTAAATTGTATTTGAATTTTTAGGCTGTTATTGAATCAGTTTTTTATATGGTTTTTTAAATTTGTATTGTATGTACTGTGTTTTTACTGGCTGTGAACTGCCCTGAGTCCTTCAGGAGAAGGGCGGTATACAAATATAATAAATAATAATAATAATAATTGGCCCTAAATCACCCAGCTGGCTTTTATGCTTAAGATGGACTAGAATTCACAGTCTCCTGGTGGTTGGCCCAAAGGCTCCCAGCTGGTTTTCATGGCTAAGATGGAACTAGAACGCACAATCTTCAGATGTTTGACTCAAAGTCATCCAGCTGGCTTTTATGTCTAAAGTGGGACTAGAACTCACAGTCTCCTGGTGATTGGCCCAGTCTCCCAGCTGGTTTTCATGGCTAAGGCAGGACTAGAACTCACAATCTTCAGGTGTTTGGCTCAAAGTCACCCAGCCAGCTTTCATGCCTAAGGTGGAACTAGAACTCACCGTCTCCTGGTTTCTAGGCCCGCACCTAGAAACTGGGCCTCTGTGGCTCAGGCTGCTAATGCAGTCTGTTATTAACAGCAGCTGCCTGCAATTACTGCAGGTTCTAGTCCCACCAGGCCCAAGATTGACTCAGCCTTCCATCCTTTATAAGGTAGGTAAAATGAGGACCCAGATTGTTGGGGGGGGCAATAAGTTGACTTTATATATAAATATACAAATAGGATGAAGACTACTGCTAACATAGTGTAAGCCGCCCTGAGTCTTCGGAGAAGGGCGGGATATAAATGCAAATTAAAAAAACAAAAACCTTCACCACTAGACCAAACTGAGCTCTCTATCGTTTGCAAATCTCTGGTTGTTTTTAATTTTTTTAGCTATTCGGAGATCTTATGAATGGACAGCCGAACTAAATAAATAAAAATATGCAAGTAAGTAAAAGTTATAGTCTGGTAAGGAAGGGGCAATAATATGAAAACCAAATTCTGGATTTTACAAAGAGGGCAAGGATAATAATTTGAGCCCAACGTTATTTCCATCTCACCCCCCCTTTCGTACTCTGGTTAAGCCTGTTGCAGCGAACATTTGTTGTGTTTTAAAGAGGGTGGGGCGCATTAAATAGTGTTGGAAGATATTTCCACCGGCTGAACTCTCACACCGCCATCTTAAAAGCAAAGTCTCCAGTTACACTCCGCCGGGCATTCTGGACTCAGCTAAAGCCAGTCTTGTTCCCCTCTCTCATTTTCTAGTCTTGTTGACTTTAAGCCTTTGGAGGGTTTCCCTTTCCACTTTAAACATTTGTTTCCTGGAATTTTATTAATTCCCAAACTTGTGCCAACTTTAAAAGGAGGTAGTCCACGGGAAGAAGGGAAAGTTCCTCTATCCAAACTTTAATTTATATTTGTTGGCAGAGAAGTTGTGTTTTTTTTTGGGGGGGGGGGGCTTGGGGAATACTCGCCACCTGTAACTTATTAAGACGATTGGTTTTCACCAGGGTGTCTTGCAGAAAATTTTGCATCTGTAGCTGGACTTTCCTGCCGGTTAAAGTTAAGAGAGCAGGAATCCCACCGATTTTGATGGGTGACGGAGTATGTCTAGAGAAAGAAAGAAAGAAAGAAAGAAAGAAAGAAAGAAAGAAAGAAAGAAAGAAAGAAAGAAAGAAAGAAAGAAAGAATTAAAGTATCCAATCTTCATTCTGGAGCTCTTTGTCCATTTAAAAGCATCTTTTAGCACTACAATTCACACCTCACAGCCAATGTAATCCTAAACTGCATTAACAGAGGGATACACTCAAGATCAAGGGAGGTACTAATACCACTCTTATAAAGCCTTAGTAAGACCACACCTAGAGTACTGCATCCAGTTTTGGTCACCACACTATAAAAAAAAAGATGTTGAGACACTAGAAAGAGTGAAGAGAAGAGCAACCAGGATGATGAGGGGACTGGAGGCTAAAACATACGATGAACGGTTGCAGGAACTGGGTATGGCTAGTCTCGTGAAGAGAAGGACCAGGGGATACATGATAGCAGTCTTCCAATATTTGAGGGGCTGCCACAGAGAGGAGAGGGTCAACCTATTTTCCAAGGCACCTGAAGGCCAGAGAAGGAATAATGAAGGAAACTAATCAAAGAGAGAAGCAACCTAGAAATAAGGAGAAATTTTCTGGCAGTGAGAACAATCAACCCATGGAACAGAAGTTGCCTTCAGACATTGTGGGAGCTTCATCAATGGAAGCTTTCAAGAAGAGATTTGACTACCATTTGTCAGAAATGGCGTACGGTCTCCTGCTTGGACGGGGGTGGGGGGTTGGACTAGATGACCTACAAGGTCCCTTCCAACTCTGCAATCTTTTACTTGCTCCATCTAGCTACCCAATTAAATCCATCAGCTGGCCTTGAGGTGTTCCATTCTGACAACTTTGGGCCTTGTGAACAGCTAGACAACTTTGTAAGGGTTGTGAGGTTTATGGGTTTTGTTTTGTTTTGTTTATTTGAATTTATATGCCGCCCTTCTCCGAAGACTCAGGGCGGCTTACACTATGTCAAGCAATAGTCTTCATCCATTTGTATATTATATACAAAGTCAACTTATTGCCCCCAACAATCTGGGTCCTCATTTTACCTACCTTATAAAGGACAGAAGGCTGAGTCAACCTTGGGCCTAGTGGAGCTTGAACCTGCAGTAATTGCAAGCAGCTGCTGTTAATAACAGACTGTCTTACCAGTCTGAGCAGTTTTGACTACTGCTGCGGGATAGAATAGGGAATATTCTTTATGAATAAATAGAATATTTACAGGTAGTGTTTGACATACATTACAGTCATGTATAATGATGGTTCTTAAGTGAATGCAATAGCCATTTAAACAAATGCCACAATCATTAAAACAACACTACGGTTCTTAAATGAATGCCAAGGTTCTAAGCCAGGGATCTCCAACCTTGGTCCCTTTAAGACTTGTGGACTTCAACTCCCAGAGTCCCTCAGCCAGCAAAGCTAGCTGAGGAACTCTGGGAGTTGAAGTCCACAAGTCTTAAAGGGACCAAGGTTGGAGACCCCTGTTCTAAGCCAACCCATTGTTTGCTATGCTTTTGCAAAAAACTGGAAGTAACTTCCCTTTTTTTGGCAAAACTATCATAAAATGCAATCATGCAATTTGCCTTCTACAAGCCACTGTTCTTTATTTTTTAAAAAATCCAAGTTGGCTCTCCTTTAATTAAGCTATTAGCTGAAGAGAATCAGTTTGGAGTAGTGAATCAAGTGCTGACCTAGAAACCAGGAGACTGTGAGTTTTAGTCCTGCCTTCAGCATGGAATTTGGCTGGATGGCTTTGGCCAATCACTAGGAGACCGTGGGATGGGGAGTTCTAGTCCTGCCTCCGGCATGAAAGCCAGCTGGGTGACTTTGAGCCATTCACTGTCTCTCAGCCCAACCCACTTCACAGTTCTTGTTCTGGCGGAAAAAGAAGGAGGAAGATTAGTTATATTGGCTGCCTTCAGTTATAAAAGTAATAAGGACAGAATAAAAATCATATAGATGATAGATAGATAGATAGATAGATAGATAGATAGATAGATAGATAGATAGATAGATAGACAGACAGACAGACAGACAGACAGACAGATGATCGATAGATGATAGGCAATGATAGATAGATAGATAGATAGATAGATAGATAGATAGATAGATAGATAGATAGATAGATAGATAGATAGATAGATTGAAAGATATCGATAGATGAATGGAGAGAGGGATGGATGGATAGATAGATAGATGATAGATGGATGGATGGATAGATAGAGATAGATAGATAGGTGATAGATAGATAGATAGATAGATAGATAGATAGATAGATAGATAGATAGATAGATAGATAGATAGATAGATAGATAGACAGACAGATGATAGATAGTCAGATGATAGATAGATAGATAGATAGATAGATAGATAGATAGATAGATAGATAGATAGATGGATAGATAGATGATGATAGATAGATGATGATAGATAGATAGATAGATAGATAGATAGATAGATAGATAGATAGATAGATAGATGTTAGATAGATAGATAGATAGATAGATAGATAGATAGATAGATATGATAGATAGATAGATAGATATGATAGAGATATGACAGATAGATAGATAGATAGATAGATAGATAGATAGATAGATAGATAGATAGATGATAGATAGATAGATAGATAGATAGATAGATAGATAGATAGATAGATAGATAGATAGATAGACTGACAGATGATAGATAGATAGAGGATTGATAGACAGACAGACAATAGATAGACAGACAGATAGACAGATGATAGATAGATAGATAGATAGATAGATAGATAGATAGATAGATAGATAGATAGATAGATAGATAGATAGATGATAGATAGATAGATAGATAGATAGATAGATAGATAGATAGATAGATAGATAGATAGATAGATAGATAGATAGACAGACAGATGATAGACAGATGATAGATAGATAGATAGATAGATAGATAGATAGATAGATAGATAGATAGATAGATAGATAGATAGATGATTGATAGATATAGACTAGATAGATAGATAGATAGATAGATAGATAGATAGTTAGATAGTTAGATAGATAGATAGATAGATAGATAGATAGATAGATAGATAGATAGATGATTGATAGACAGACAAACAATAGATAGACAGACGGACAGACAGACAGACAGATAATAGACAGATAGACATATATAGACAGATGGATACATGGATGGATGGATGGATGGGTAGACAGATGCTAGATAGAGAGAGATGGAAAGAGAGAGATGGAGGTGGGAGGGAGAGAGAGAGGTTGCTGGATTTAGGGTTTTAAATGCACCATCAAATGTTGGTGGGGCATCTTTCTTTCAGAGCCAAAGCTCCAGGCCCAGTATTTATATTTCAATCCTTCTCTGGGTCTAAGAATATCTTTCTCTCTCAATACAGTTTACAAAAGCAGGTTAAAAGAGTATATCACCAAGCATAACATTCACCAAATCAAATCACGAACACCGTTCTCCATCAAGGCTCAGGAAAATAATTACAGACACAATCGATCTGAGGCATAAAGAACTGAGGTGGTTTCTACATCCATCCCTTATTATGTTTTTTTTTATTTTCCTAAATTCATTATCTGTGTAATCATTCTCCTGTTTTACAGATCAGTCATCCTTAGATAACCTCAGACAACCTTATCTTCTTTCCCAAATAATAAAACATTCTAGTGTCAAACATTTTTATCAATGTATACATTCATGTGGTAGATTGATGTAGGCGGACATACTCCCAAATTTTGGGATCTTTGCTTCAGAGTTTTTACTTGGAGTTGCAGGTTTTTTTCTGGAATGCTGACAGATGGCTCTTCCGTCCCGAGGACTAGCCTATAGATTTCCACTGCTCTCCTTTCCTCTGCCTTCTGCGCATCCGTTCCCTCTTCCCCCTCAGAGCTCTCAGGTGTCAGCTTTGGAAGCCATGCTAGGCCGGAGGCTTCTGCGCTGCCACTTTCCAATGTGTGGGAAGGTAGGAGGTGGGGATTTGGTAGAAGGGGCCATTAGACATAAGAACATTCTTCCTGCCAGTCAAGGTCAGGCCGAGCCTGCATCTGGAGAAGGAGTGGTTGGAGTGATGTCTCGAGATGGGACGGTTGGTGATTGGAGCATGTGATTGGCAGAGGGGTCAAGGGGGTGGTGGTTTTGGAGTTTCTCTTACTGAGGAAAAACCCGGATCCCCAGATTTGGAGTTTATCCAGCTGTGCCAGTTTACCTATGCTAGTAAAAGAACTTTGAAAGATGGTTGCTTCAGAGTTTTTACTTGGAGTTGCAGGTTTTTTTCTGGAACGCTGACAGGTGGCTCTTCCATCCCGAGGACTAGCCTATAGATTTCCACTGCTCTCCTTTCCTCTGCCTTCTGCGCATCCATTCCCTCTTCCCCCTCAGAGCTCTCAGGTGTCAGCTTTGGAAGCCATGCTAGGCCGGAGGCTTCCGCGCTGCCACTTTCCAATGTGTGGGAAAGTAGGAAGGGGGGATTTGGTAGAAGGGACTATTAGACATAACAACATTCTTCCTGCCAGTCAAGGTCAGGCCGAGCCTGCATCTGGAGAAGGAGTGGTCGGAGTGATGTCTCGAGATGGGACGGTTGGTGATTGGAGCATGTGATTGGCAGAGGGGGTCAAGGGGGTGGTGGTTTTGTAGTTTCTGAGGAAAAACCTGGATCCCCAGATTCGGAGTTTATCCAGCTGTGCCAGTTTACCTATGCTAGTAAAAGAACTTTGAAAGATGGTTGTTTCAGAGTTTTTACTTGGAGTTGCAGGTTTTTTTCTGGAACGCTGACAGGTGGCTCTTCCATCCCGAGGACTAGCCTATAGATTTCCACTGCTTTCCTTTCCTCTGCCTTCTGCGCATCCGTTCCCTCTTCCCCCTCAGAGCTCTCAGGTGTCAGCTTTGGAAGCCATGCTAGGCCGGAGGCTTCCGCACTGCCACTTTCCAATGTGTGGGAAAGTAGACGGTGGGGTTTTGGTAGAAGGGACTGTTAGACATAACAACATTCTTCCTGCCGGTCAAGGTCAGGCCGAGCCTGCATCTGGAGAAGGAGTGGCCGGAGTGATGTCTCGAGATGGGACGGTTGGCGATTGGAGCACATGATTGGCAGAGGAGTCAAGGGAGTGGTGGTTTTGGGGTTTGTATTACTGAGGAAAAACCCGGATCCCCAGATTTGGAGTTTCCCCAGCTGTGCCAGTTTACCTATGCTAGTAAAAGAACTTTGAAAGATGGTTGCTTCGGAGTCTTTTCTGCAGGAGGGGGGTTTTCTGGAATGCTGACATTTTGTTTGATTTGAAAGATTTGGGGGAGAAAAATGAGTTTGTAAGGAACTTAAAAGGGATGCCTTGTTTTCACTTCCACTAGAAGCCTGGCTGATGCCATATTTGGAAGGTGGCAAACATGTTGGGACCATGCTTATGTCACGGCTACCAATGGAGACCTGGGATTTACAAAATGTTATGATGAGCACAGCCAAAATGCACATTTCCACGATTGGGAAAAAATGGACAAAACTGCTCGTGTCTAACTGTGGACAGTTGCAAGCAGAAGAGAAATCAAGATAGGGTTTCTGATGAATCTTTGAAAGAAAAAGCAAGGTGGGATTTATGATCTGCAAGGCACGGAGTTCACTGATTCCGGTCCTAATCTGTGTCAACGAATCAATGTTTCTAAAGTCTGAATTGTTTTAGATTGTTATTTTATGTTGTACACGGCATGTAAATTTAATTTAATAAAAGGGAAAGAAAAGAGGAAGAGGAAGAGGAAGAGGAAGGAAGAAAGGAAAGATGGAAGAAAGGGGTGAGAGGGAGAGAGGAAGGAAGGAAGGAAGGAAGGAAGGAAGGAAGGAAGGAAGGAAGGAAGGAAGGAAGGAAGGAAGGAAGGAAAGGGGAGGGAGGGAGGGAGGTAAAGGAAGGAAGGAAGGGGTGAGGGAGGGAGAGGAAGGAAGGGGTGAGAGGGAGAAAGGAAGGAAGGAAGGGGGAGAGAGGGAGAGGGGAAGGGAGGGAAGGGAGGGGGAGAGAGGAAGGGAGGGAAGGGAGGGGGAGGTAGGGAGAGGAAGGAAGGGGGTGAGGGAGAGAAGGAGGTTGGGAGGGAGGAAAGGAAGGAAGGAAGGAAGGGAGGGAGGGAGGGGAGAGAGAGGAAGGAAGGAAGATTTATTAAACTAGGATTAAGAAAAATCCATTATTATATCTGGAAGTAGTTTGGCCCTCTTTTTGCAACACCTAAACAAAGCATGGATGCTCCAACAATTTGTTTATATGTGAATTAGAGTATTGCTAGAATTCCAAATAATGCAACGAATGATCGTGTTTCCAACAGAAAGCATTTAGACGTCATTCGATCAATGTAGAATTATTCTTTGATCATGGCAGTGAATTAGATAAAATCTTTGTTCATTAATAATGTCTCCTCCCTCCAAATCTCTTGGTATTCTCTAACCCCAGTATCACACACACACACACACACACACACACACACACACACATACATATATATATATATATTTCTTTGGTTATTCGGGTTTATATATATATATATATATATATATATATATATATATATATATATATATATATATATATATATATATATATATATATATATATATTAAAACCCTTTCCCTAGTCATTAGAGCCATCATTAAATTATCTTCAACTCCATAGTTCAAAGACTTTGGATTTTAAAAAGTGAATGCCTTCATATACTATTCCCTTTACCTTGGTGTTGGTGCGCTGCCCTCTTTCGCAACTGCTTTAAACATTCAAAATTAGTTGGTTTTTTTAAACAGTAATCTATTCCATGATTTCTCAATATACCGTATTTTTTGGAGTATAAGACGCACCAGACTATAAGAAGCACCTACCATTTTTGGTGGGGAAAGTAAGAAGAAATTTTCCTCTGCCTCCCAGCAATTTACCTCCCTGCAGCAAGCAGCAGAGGCAGGGGTGAAATGTAAAATTTGTTACTACCGGTTCTGTGGGTATGGCTTGGTGGTGGTGGGGTAATGTGACTGGATGGGTGTGGCCAAATTTTTATTTTTACTTTTACTTTTAAAAGCATTTTTTTCTACAACCTCTTCGGCCGAAGAGGTTGTAGAAAAAATGCTTTTAAAAGGCTTCTCTGACGATCCCAGCTGAGACGTGCGATCATCAGAGGCTTTTTAAAAAAAACTTTTAAAAGCATTTTTTTTGGCCAAAGAAAAAATTCTTTTAAAAGTAAAAAAAAAAAAACCCTCTGATGATCGCCCGGCTCAGCTGGGCATGGGGGGTAGCAGGGATTTTTGCTACCGGTTCACTGAATCACCCGCCGCCATCGCTACTGGATCGGGCAATCTGGTCCAAACCGAGAGCATTTCACCCGTGAGCAGAGCCCCACGCAGCAATAGGCCATGGCAATCCCTGCAGCCTGAAACAGCTGAGAGTTGGGGACAATCAACTTGTGCTAATCGGGCTGTGCTGAAGCTGAAATGAGCTGCTTCTTCTTGCTGCTTGCTGCAAGGAGGTAAATTGCTGGGAGGCAGAGGCCAGTGGGTGGGAAATGCTACATTTGATATATAAGATCCACCCAAATTTTCACCCCCTTTTAGGTGGGAAAAAGGTGCGTCTTATACGGTATTAAGCTTTACCTGTCATACAGACCCAACACTGAATAAGAGAATTTGAAAAGTCTAAAGAGCCAGCTTGGTGAAGGAACCAAGGCTAGAAGGCACAAGGTCGTGAGTTCTAGTCCCACCTTAGCATGAAAACAGGCTGGGTGACTTTGAGCCAATAATAATAATAATAATAATAATAATAATAATAATAATAATAATAATAATAATAATAATAATAATAATAATAATAATAATAATAATAATATTTTAATTTGTATACCGCCCTTCTCCCGAAGGACTCAGGGCGGTGCACAGCCAGAATAAAATACAAAGAAAACAGTACATATAATATTAAGAACAACCCCTTAAAAAACTTATTCGATTGGCCAAAAATTTTAAAATACAGTAACACTCTATAAAAATTTACAAAAATGTAAAACCCATAAAAGCAAATTAAAAATTTTAAAATCAAGCCAGTCCAGCTAGACAGAATAAATAGGTTTTAAGTTCACGGCGAAAGGTCCGAAGGTCGGATAGTTGACGAAGTCCAGGGGGAAGTTCATTCCACAGGGTAGGAGCCACCACAGAGAAGGCCCTCCCCCTGGGGGCCGCCAGTCGACATTGCTTGGCTGACGGCACCCTAAGGAGTCCCTCTCTGTGAGAACGCACCGGTCGCTAGGAGATAGAAGATGGCAGTAGACGGTCCCGTAAATATCCTGGTCCTAAGCCATGGAGCACTTTGAAGGTAGTCACCAATACCTTGAAGCGCACCTGGAAGACAACAGGCAGCCAGTGCAGTCTGCGCAGGATGGGTGTTACATGGGAGCTCCGAACCGCTCCCTCTATCACCCGCGCAGCTGCATTCTGGACTAACTGGAGTCTCCGGGTGCTCTTCAAGGGGAGCCCCATGTAGAGAGCATTGCAATAGTCCAAGCGAGAGAATCATCAGGAGATGGTGAGTTCTATTCAGTGATGGGATTCAGCTTTGCTGGCTGGGGAATTCTGGGAGTTGAAGTCCACCAGGCTTAAAGTTGTCAAGGTTGGAGACCCCTGCTCCAGCAAGTAGTATTAGCTCACCTGCTGAACTGTTCAAGCCAAGTCAAAGGTCTAGATCAGTTGTATCAAACTTGATTTCATGGAGGGTCACATCAGGGTTGGGTTTGAGCTCGGGGGGCTGGGGTGGGCGTGGCAAGCTTGACATCATTCATGTCGGGGGCAGAGGTGAAATCTACTTACTTTCCTTACCGGTTTGGAAGTGCATGCGCCGCGCCACATGCGTGCACACCCTGTCTGCCAATGCGCAAAACGTTTCTGCGCGTGCGCAGATGGTATGAAACACATTTCACGCACACAGCCAGGCGGGTGGGCGGAGCCTTGCACCGCGATTGCTATCGGTTCTCTGAACCGACAGCCAAGATCGCTACCAGATCGTGCGATCCGGTCCGAACTGGGAGCATTTCACCCCTGATGGGAGGTCACCTGTGAGGGCCAAATGCTAAGGCAGGACTTGCCTCAGACCTTTCCTCCCTCTCATTATAATCTCCCTTCCTTCCTTTTTCCTTCCTTCCTTCCTTCCTTCCTTCCTTTTTCCTTCCTTGCTCTCTTCCCATCTTCCCTTCTTTTTCTCTCTCCTGCCTCTTTCCCCTTCTCCTTTCCTGCCCCTTCTTGGATGTTCAAATGCAAAAGGGGAAACATTTCTCCTTTTGCGTTTTGTTTTTTGTTTCTTTTGCTAGCCCTCTGCCAGCAAAAACGTTTTGCTAGCTCTCTGCCAGGCCCCCTTTTCGCTGGCAGAGGTACAGCGAGCCAGATTTAAGCAGCCCATGGGCCGGATCTGGCCCGCGGGCCTTGAGTTTGACACCTCTGGACTAGATCAGGGGTCTCCAACCTTGGTCCCTTTAAGGCTAAAGTAAAGGTAAAGGTTCCCCTCGCACATATGTGCTAGTCGTTGCTGACTCTAGGGGGCGGTGCTCATCTTCGTTTCAAAGCCGAAGAGCCAGCGCTGTCCGAAGATGTCTCTGTGGTCATGTGGCCGGCATGACTCAATGCCAAAGGCGCACGGAACACTGTTACCTTCCAACCAAAGGTGGTCCCTGTTTTTTCTACTTGCATTTTTAGGTGCTTTCGAAACTCCTAGGTTGGCAGAAGCTGGGACAAGTAACGGGAGCTCACCCCATTACACAGCAGCACTAGGGATTCGAACCGCTGAGCTGCCGACCTTTCGATCGACAAGCTCAATGTCCTAGCCCCTGAGCCACTGTGTCCCACTCCTTTAAGACTAGTGGACTTCAACTCCCAGAGTTCCTCAGCCAGCTTTGAATAAATATAATATTTACAGGTAGTGTTTGACATACTATAATCGAGCCTGCCCATTACAGTCATGTATAATGATGGTTCTCAAGTGAATGCAATAGCCATTTAAACAAATGCCACAATCATTAAATCAACACTACGGTTCTTAAATGAATGCCAAGGTTCTAAGCCAGGGATCTCCAACCTTGGTCCCTTTAAGACTTGTGGACTTCAAATCTTTGCAAAGCTGGCTGAGGAACTCTGGGAGTTGAAGTCCACAAGTCTTAAAGGGACCAAGGTTGGAGACCCCTGGTCTAGATCATCATCCAAGTCAAAGGTCTAGATAAGTGTTTTCAAACTTGGCATCTTGAAGATATGTGGACTTCATCATCCAGAATTCCTGGGAGTATCTCAAATTTAGCATCTAAAACTTGGTATCTTGAAGATGTGTGGATTTCAAATCTCAAACGTGGCATCTTAAAAATATATATCGGTAACAGAATAACAGAGAAGGGACCTTGGAGATCTTCTAGTCCAACCCGCTGCTCAATCATGAGACCCTATACCATTTCACACAAACGGTTGTGCATTCTCTTGTTTAAAAACTCCAGTGATGGACCACCCACAATTTCTGAAGGCAAGCCGTTCCACTGATTAATTGTTCTAACTGTCAGGAAATTTTTCCTTAGTTCTGGATTGGATCTCTCCTTGATTAGTTTCCAGAAGAGAACCAACCTAGAATTTGTGGGCCTAAAGTCCCAAACATGCCATCTTGAAGGTGTGTCAACTTCATCACCCAGAATTCCTGTGAGTTTCTCAAACTTGGCATCTGAATTTTGAAGATGCGTGGATTTCAAATCTCAAACTTGGAATTTTGAAGATCTGTGGGTTCAACTCCCACAATTCCTGGGAGTTTCTCAAACTTGGCATCTGAAACTTGGTATCTTGAAGATGTGTGGATTTCAAATCTCAAACGTGGCATCTTAAAAATATATATCGGTAACAGAATAACAGAGAAGGGACCTTGGAGATCTTCTAGTCCAACCCGCTGCTCAATCATGAGACCCTATACCATTTCACACAAACGGTTGTGCCATCTCTTGTTTAAAAACTCCAGTGATGGACCACCCACAATTTCTGAAGGCAAGCCGTTCCACTGATTAATTGTTCTAACTGTCAGGAAATTTTTCCTTAGTTCTGGATTGGATCTCTCCTTGATTAGTTTCCAGAAGAGAACCAACCTAGAATTTGTGGGCCTAAAGTCCCAAACATGCCATCTTGAAGGTGTGTCAACTTCATCACCCAGAATTCCTGTGAGTTTCTCAAACTTGGCATCTGAATTTTGAAGATGCGTGGATTTCAAATCTCAAACTTGGAATTTTGAAGATCTGTGGGTTCAACTCCCACAATTCCTGGGAGTTTCTCAAACTTGGCATCTGAAACTTGGTATCTTGAAGATGTGTGGATTCAAATCTCAAACTTGAAATTTTGAAGATGTTTGGATTTTGACTTCCAGAATTTCCCAGCCAGTCATTCTCATACACATTCTGAATTCTTCAAAAATGCCAAGTTTGGGAGTTGAAATCCACACATCTTCAAGTTGCCAAGTTCAGGACTTAGACCACAAAACTTTTCCTTCACTGGAAATGCAAAACAATTCTTTGAAAATTCAAATCATAGAATTCTAGCTTTGGGAGAGCCAAATCAGCCATTGAATACAGTTCTCTGCCCCAGGGGTCTCCAACCTTGACAACTTTAAGACTTGTGGACTTCAACTCCCAGAATTCCTCAGCCAGCTTTGTATTCTGGGAGTTGACGTTCACAAGTCTTAAAGTTGCCAAAGTTGGAGACCCCTACTCTGCCCAGAACAGAAATCTGAATTAATATTTTTCGGACAGATATAAGAACAAATTCTCCTAAAATTTAAGAAAGTTCTGGCAGGACAGGGTGGGGGGGTGGACAAAAAAAAATAAACATTTTGAAGACTAGTAGTGTTTATCTTTAATTGCCCTTTTAAAAACATTTTCAAAATGCTTAACTGCCTAAAACTTAACAGGTTGTTCTTTTTTTTCTTCTGAGTTATCTTCTATCTAGTCAGCCATTCTTTTCCTTGCAAGAGGATATTATGTTCATCTTGTTCTCATGCCAAGTTTAAAAGAATCAGTCATTTTCTCACAGAGCTGCGATCATCCTCTTTTACAGTGGAAAAACAGATTTTTGAATTTTAGATAGCCTTCTATTAAGAGAACGGAACAGAACAAAACAGAGTTGGAAGAGACCTTGGAGGTCTTCTAGTCCAGCCCCCTGCTGAAGCAGGAGACCCTACACCATTTTTGACAGATGACTGTCCAGTCTCTTCATGAAAACTTCCAGTGATGAAGCACCTACAACTTCTGGTGGCAAGTTGTTCCACTGATTAATTGTTCTGTCAGGAAATTTCTCCTTAGTTCTAGGTTGCTTCTCTCCTTGATTAGTTTCCACCCATTGCTTCTTGTCCTGCCTTCAGGTGCTTTGGAGAATAGCTTGACTTAGGGGTGAAATCTAAAAATTTTCCCTACCGGTTTTGTGGGCATGGCTTAATTGGTGGGCATGGCTTGGTGGTCAGATGGCTTGGTGGGCGTGGCCAATAACAATAAATAATAAAAATAATAAACAAAGTATAAAAAAACAATAAGAGGTACCAAAAACCAACGTTCACACTTTACACACACACAACACAACACAACTGACTCACACACAATGTAAAAGCAGCTGCACTTCACACTTCACACAGCCACAAAAAGCTCAAAAACCAACTTTCACACTTTACATACACACAACACAACACAACACAACTGACTCACACACAATGTAAAAGCAGTTGCACTTCACACTTCACACAGCCACAAAAAGCTCAAAAACCAACTTTCACACTTTACACACACACAGCTAACACACACACACACAATATGCCACATACAGCTTTCTGAGATTTTGTGTGTTTGTGTAGTTAGAGTGAAACACTACAGAAACACACCAAATCTCAGAAAGCTGCACAAATATTTTATTTTATTATTTTATTTTATTTTATTTTATTGTGGACTTCAAATCCCAGAGTTCCTCAGCCAGCAAAGCCAGCCAGTTGATCACCGAGGAAATAGATTAGCTGAGCGATTGATTCTGTCTGGCTGAAACTGAAACTGCTTTCGGGCTGTGGCCATGCGTTCATCAGTAATCAGGTAAGTGCCTTAGAATCTCTACTCTTACTTGTAGAAAACATGTTTTCTACAAGTAAGAGTACAAGTAAGGTTCTGCTGTTTTTTACTTTTAAAGGCCTGTTTCAGCTGAAGCAAAACTGGCTTTTAAAAGTAAAAAAAACAAACCTCTGCAGATGGTGCGGTTCAGCAGAGGCGGGGGGGCGGGGCCAGGGATTTTTGCTACCGGTCCTCCAAACCAGCAGCCGCCATCGCTACCGGCTCGCGCGATCCCGTCCGATCCGGGAGCATTTCACCCCTGGCTTGACTCCCTCTTCTTTGTGGCAGCCCCTGAGATATTGGAACACTGCTATCATGTCTCCCCTAGTCCTTCTTTTCATTAAACTAGACATACCCAGTTCCTGCAACCGTTCTTCATATGTTTTAGCCTCCAGTCCCCTAATCATCTCTGTCAGACAAAGGAAGGGGCTGTTGCCTGAATCAAATCTGACCACAAGCTGGAGCCATCTGACATGTAGAACAGAATAGAGCTGGAAGGGACCGTGGAGGTCTTCTAGTCCAGCCCCCTGCTCAAGCAGGAGAACCTATACCTGTGATAGAGGGCACCAGTGGTGGGTTTCAATTTTTTTTACTATCAGTTCTGTGGGTGTGGCTTGGTGTGCGTGGCATGGCTTCGTGGGTGTGGCTTGGTGGGCATGGCAGGGGAAGAATACTGCAAAATCCCCATTTCCTCCCGATCAGCTGGGACTCGGGAGGCAGAGAATAGATGGGAGCGGGGCCAGTCAGAATTTTTACTACCAGTTCTCCAAACTACTCAAAATTTCTGCTACCGGTTCTCCAGAACTGGTCAGAACTTGCTGAAACCCACCTCTGCATGGCACGCAGCACCCTCTCTGTAGGCACATGAGCCATCGCCCCAGCTCAGATCCGCCGCGCATGCGCGCGTGTCTCCCACCAGCCAGCCGGTTTTCAGATCTCTGCTGCGCATGCAGGGGGGGCATGCAGGGGGACCACGCGCATTGCATTGGGGGGGGTCGCGTGCACATGTGCATTCATGCACACACACGCTTTGGCCACTTGGTCCGGAAAAGGTTACCATCACTGACCTATACCATTTTAGATAAGTGCCCATCTAAACTCTTCTTTAAAACAGGCGTCCCCAACCTTTCGGACCTCAGGGCCCACTAAATTTATAATTTTAAATCCTGCGAACCACTAATATGATCTGCCTAATGACTGGCTGGGTGGGTGTGGCTAAGTAGTCATGTGATTGGGTGGCCATGACAGCTCAATGTCACTCACGTCAAGGGGTGCCTCGCCGGCCTCTCCTCACCCCTCCCCTCCTAGCCACTCTTCACCTGCCCGCCCGGGCTCCTTGGGGCCCCAAAAGGAAGCAGTTGTTGGAGCTAAGCACCCACCATGAGACAGAGGTGGCGAAACAGCTCAGTTCAAATTGGATCTGACCGAGAAGGAGGCTCAGCAGAAGCACCTCAATGAGGACTAGGAGCATAGGCTTTCCAAGCAGAGGGAAGACCTGCAGGAGTACAAGGCCAGGTACAGGTGCCTGGAGGCTCAGAGGGCTGAGATGGTCAGCCAGTTCCAGACCATGATGCAGTCCCACTGGAACAAGGTCCTGTGGCTCTTCGCCACCAGCGGCACTTCCCTCCAGCCTTTGCCCAAAGCCCCTCACCAGGAGGCTGAAGCAGACCTGAGTTGGAATTTCTCCCCTCCCCCCGACCCAGACAAAAAGACCCCGAAGGTAGGGACTCTCTGCAGCAATACAAACGTTCATTGCACATATCTGGCCCGGGTCCGTAGTTTGAGGACCCCTGATTTAGTGCAATATAAAAAATGCAAATAATTTTTCTGCGGACCACCAACATTTTCTCGTGGACCACCAGTGGTCCACGGACCACCAATCAGTGACCGCTGCTTTAAAACATCCAATGATGGAGCTCCCACGATTTCTTGAGGCAAGCTGTTCACAGAAGTGTAGCACCATGCCTTCTCATTATGTCTAATAATGATAATCCTCTGTTGTGACTCCAGCCCCTGAACCTGGCCCCATGCCTGAAAGTGACTCCGAGAGTGAAGGGGAAGGGCCAGAAAGGCTTACCTCGGGAGCACTGATTCCTTTGGCTCGGCTCCAGGAGCCAGAACCAGACCAGTCGGAGGACGTAATGAGGTCGTCATCCCCTGATTCCTCCCTTCCCCAGGCTATGCCTTCAGACCCAGCTGATAATAATAATGAAGCTTGGCTTGACCCGCGCTTCAGAAAATTAGAGAGGCGGCATCATCAAAAGGAAGGGTGGGGCAGGAGCCCCACCCAACAGGATACAGAAGGAGCTTTGGGACTGCTCTCACTCCACGGGAAGCAAAAGTTTAGCTGAACCGTTTCAAAAAGAGCTGAAAGTCTTGCTACGTGAGTCATTTGTTTGAACTTTGGCAGGCAGCTGCGATTTCTCTGCCAGGACTGATAAGAGCTGTGAATCCACTGACTGAAGGCCAGCTCGTGGGTCTGAAGTGAGGAAGGAGACAGAACATCCTCATTTAGCAACCATTCACAGGTACAACGGTGACAACGTTTACAACATAAAAGTAACCCTGCAACTGATCTCATATTTACGACCGTCGCCGCTTTGTAACGCAAAGGAAAACTGAAGGAAGGTCATAAGCACAGTTGTGGTTTCACTTAGTTTGCTTAACAGCTAAGCTGCCAATCCCAAATGCGGTCACTAAATGAGGACAACCAAGGTTTGCAGCAGATGGTTAAATTGCAAACCCAGCCAGAGATGTGTAAGCATGGTGTATAGATAATTCTAATTAAAGGCATTTAATACACCCACCGGAAAAAAAAATCCCTCTGGATATTTATTTTCCTTGGATTTCATGAGCCAAACGAATAAATGTTCTTTTTGCTAAGCGTACTTGACAATCTTTTTGAAAACAGAGAGCTCAAATAAACCACACAGGGGGGAAAAAAAGAGAGAGAGAGAGAAAGAGACAAACACACAAAGAGGCTCTTTGTTTCTAATATGGTCGACATCCAAACTCTGTGACCGTAATTTCGTTTATAGGAAATCCTTTATAATGTTCGTTTTAATGTTTCCATATGGAATTCTCCCAGGACTGGGGTTCTTTTTTTTTTCTTTCTTTCTTTTTCCTTCTTCTTTTTTCTTTTTTTTAAAAAAATTATTATTTGGATAAGGCCAGAGGGGGGAAAAAAAAGGGAAGGCACATTCCAAAGACACGGACTCATTCGGGGGGATCAAGTTCAAGCGATTTTTGGCAACGGTTGAAAAGCACAGATGCCCCTCTGTGTGTGTGTGTGTGTGTGTGTGTGTGGTTTTTTTCCCCCGCCCTTTTCGGATCTCCCGCTGTGTAACCTCAAATTGAGTCTGTCTGGTTGAAGCACTTTGTAAAATCATGAAAACCCTATTAAAGGCATGAAATACGATACACCACATATTATTATTTTTTTCCCGGGCTAGTTTTCCATTGAACTATCCATGAAGATTGAATTGAGCTGGTCTGTTTATACTCTCGATTGCTCTATTCGATCATAGCACTTATTACATGCTCTTGATACTTAATAGCTGGTTCCCAGCGCTCACGATGGCTGGCTTGCTGTGAAAAGCTTTGGATTGTGTTCCCTTCGGGTATTCTTAACAACCCGCCGCACATACTAATGTTTTTGTGAGTAACTGCACCCAGGTTGTTGGCTAGGCAGGGAAGAGATCGGGCAGGCGATTGCTGATCTCAGTTGGGTTTCGTACACGTTGTTGGAAGAAATATCCAGGTCTGGGTCCAATTCCGGGAGAAAGGCACTGGAGACCAAATGGAGGCTGGAGAAGTTGTGGAATTCAATTTTTTTTTTTTTACTACCAGTTCTGTGGGCGTGGCTTGGTGGGCATGGCAGAGGAAGGATATTCCAAAATCCCCATTCCCTCCCCACTCTAGGGGAAAGATACTGCAAAATCTCCATTGCCACCCTACTTCAGGGGAAGGATACTGCAAAATCCCCATTCCCACCCCACTCCAGGGGGAAGGATACTGCAAAAACTCCATTCCCACCCCACTCCAGGGTTGAAAAATACTGCATAATCTCCATTCCCACCCTACTTCAGGGGAAGGATACTGCAAAATCCCCATTCCCTCCCAACTCCCGGGGGAAGGATACTGCAAAATCTCCATTCCCTCCCACTCCAGGGGAAGGATACTGCAAAATCTCCATTTCCTCCCCATTCCAGGGGAAGGATACTGCAAAATCTCCATTCCCACGCCACTCCAGGGGGAAGGATATTGCAAAATCTCCATTCCCACCCCACTCCAGGGTTGAAAAATACTGCATAATCTCCATTCCCACCCTACTTCAGGGGAAGGATACTGCAAAATCCCCATTCCCTCCCCATCCCGGGGGAAGGATACTGCAAAATCCCCATTCCCACCCCACTCCAGGGGAAGGATACTGCAAAATCCCCATTCCCACCCCACTCCAGGGGAAGGATACTGCAAAATCTCCATTCCCTCTCCACTCCAGGGGAAGGATACTGCAAAATCCCCATTCCCATATCACTCCTGGGGGGAGGATACTGCAAAATCTCCATTCCCACCCCACTCCTGGGGGAAGGATACTGCAAAATCTCGTGCACGAAGCAAACCGGTGGTAACACTCCATATCTTTTTTACATCGTGGCGACCAAAACTGTACGCAGTATTCCAAGTGTGGCCTTATCAAGGCCTTATAATGGGGTATTAATACCTCATGTGATCTTCTCTCTCCTAAGATGAAGAAACCAAAATCCAGGGCATTTGGCAGTTTCTCAAAACCCTGTTGTATCCCCAAAATAACTAGAGCTTTCTCAGAGTGTCCCAAATTCTTGGAGCGGTTTATGAGTTGGATTATGGAGCAAAATATTTTGTTTGTTTTTTAAATTTTGCAGAAGCTTCGGGAACCTATCTGACCTCTCTAACTTCTCCCAAATACAAATCATCCTTCACATATGACCATAATCGAGCCCAAATTTTCCATTGGTAAACAACAATGCAGTTGTTCAGGGAGTTGTGCCCCATTTTACGGCCTTTCTTGCCACTGTTGTGAAGTGAATCACTGCAGTTGTTTAAGTTAACGCTTTCAACACCTTGTGTTGAAAGAAAAACCCGGTCTGGTTCCAAGCCGGGAGAAAGACGCTGCAAATAAAATGGAGGCTGGTTGGTTGGAAAGAAGGCCTGTGTTTATTTGCATGCCAGAAACTTCAGTAACAGCAGAAATGTTTCTGGAGTGGCTGACAAAATGGCAGCCACCATGAGTGGATGGATCTTTATAGGGTGATTGAGATGCTCCAGGGGGGTTGTGCAATGTAGTGAGCCTTGTGTCTTTTGCTATTTCAATGGTGGTGAGTTAATCCTATTATATCCTAAAGGTCCTGCCCTGTCCTTAGAATTTGGGTGAGGGGGGGATGTAAATTTTTAATCCCATCAGCTCCAGCCTTCAGTGGGAACTGTGGCTGAAGGTTATTTTGTTTATGATTTATGCAAAATCTACATTCCTAAAGGTTAGCCTCTTCAAGCTTCTTAGGTTTCCTATCGCAGGAAGACTGGGGCCGTTTTCTGCCTTTGGCTTCCCACCGTTGTTAAGTGAATCTGGCTTCTCCCATTGACTTTGCTTGTCAGAAGGTCACAAAAGGGGACACCGTCATAAATATGAGTCAGTTGCCAAGCAACAATGGGGGATGCTGCAAAGGTTATAACTGTGAAAAACGGACATCCGTCACTCCTTTCAATGCCGTTGCAACCTTTGGACGGTCACTAAATGAACTGTTGTTGTAAGTCGAGGACTACCTCTACAGGCCCAGGTTTCTCAGCTGCTATTTTAGGCAGCCCGGATGAAACTTTCAGATCAATCGAAGTTTCAGCTCACATTTCAAATTCTTTTTGAAGAAGGCGAAACATCTGCTTTCCCCGAATTACAATTCGTGTAGAAATAGTTTTCTTGCTACCAAACTTCCTGGAATGGGATTTAAACTGTATTCTGCTGTTGGCTGAAATCCGAAGGCCTCAAGCAGCACCTTTAATAACAAATATTATTAAAAGGCTTAAGTGTTTGTTAGCGGCAGCATTTCATAACATTTGCTAGTTAGAAAAGATGCTGCCAGAATTCTTTCGGATTGTCGCTCTCCCGTGTCTGCAAACAGACATTCACCTTCTGAGTGATATTTTTGATAAATAGAGTAAGTGTTTGTTTCTTTATACTTCACCTCCGCAACTTGAAAAGCTCTTTCATATCTCCGGTGATTATTGCTCGAACCAGTTAACGGAATTTCATTTCATTCATTTCAGGTTTCTATTTCATCGGATGCTTCAAGATGGCCCTAAACCAAGAGAGTTGATTGGAAGCCAAGATGAGATACCAAGAGTGTTTTTTCTGCATCTTGATGCTACCATCTGGTGGCCAAGTGGAGTATTGCAGCCTGAATTCCTCTTCAAGAGAAGGAGAGTGGCCAATCAAAAACTTTGCTTCCAATATTAGACGAAGAATAGAACAGAACAGAACAGAACAGAACAGAATAGAATAGAATAGAATAGAATAGAATAGAATAGAATAGAATAGAATAGAATAGAATAGAATAGAATAGTCAGTTTTGGTAGGCAATTTTCTCTTTGCTTCTTAACTGCCACATATTTTAGCTGGGGAAGTTGGGAGGGGGTTGTTGTTGGTGCAGTAGAAAGTTAGTCATAACAACAATCCGTATTCAAGGACTTTTGCCTGCGTCTGATGGGGACTGCCTGAAGATTGTATCCAATTGAGTGTGAAGAGTTGATTGGACAATGTGATGAACTTGTGGGTGTGGGGCAGGGCTGTAAACTGTCAACTGGGTGTGGAAAACCTGGAAATTTTCAGTTTCGGGTTTTCCCAGCTGTGCCAACATGACATCTCTAATAAATTGGAACTTTGAGGAACCTCAAGCCTCAAAGCTTTATTTCGTTGGGGGTGTTCCTTGGAACCCTGACAATAGAATAGAATAGAATAGAATAGAATAGAATAGAATAGAATAGAATAGAATAGAATAGAATAGAATAGAATAGAATAGAATAGAATAGAGTAGAGTAGGGTAGGGTAGGGTAGGGTAGGGTAGGGTAGGGTAGGGTAGGGTAGGGTAGAATAGAATAGAATAGAATAGAATAGAATAGAATAGAATAGAATAGAATAGAATAGAATAGAATAGAATAGAATAGAATAGAATAGGGTAGGGTAGGGTAGGGTAGGGTAGGGTAGAATAGAATAGAATAGAATAGAATAGAATAGAATAGAATAGAGTAGGGTAGGGTAGGGTAGGGTAGGGTAGGTAGGGTAGAGTATAGAATAGAATAGAATAGAATAGAATAGAATAGAATAGAGCAGGGGCAGGGTAGGCAGGGTAGGGTAGGTAGGGTAGGCAGGGCAGGGTAGAACAGAATAGAATAGAATAGAATAGAATAGAATAGAATAGAATAGAATAGAATAGAATAGAATATAGAATGTATTTAGAATAGAGTAGAATAGAATAGAATAGAATAGAATAGAATAGAAATTTAGAATAGAGTAGAGTAGGTAGGGTAGGTAGGGTGGGGTGGGGTGGGGTGGGGTAGGGTAGGGTAGGGTAGCATAGGGAGAATAGAATAGAATAGAATAGATAGAATAGAATAGAATAGAATAGAATAGAATGAATGAATAGAATAGAATAGGGTAGGGTGGGGTAGGCAGGGTAGGGTAGAATAGAATAGAATAGAATAGAATAGAATAGAATAGAATAGGGTAGGGTGGGGTGGGGTAGGGTAGGGTGGGGTGGGGTAGAATAGAATAGAATAGAATGAGATAGAATAGAATAGAATAGAATAGAATAGAATAGAATAGAATAGAATAGAATAGAATAGGGTGGGGTGGGGTAGAATAGAATAGAATAGAATAGAATAGAATAGAATAGAATAGAATAGAATAGAATAGAATAGAGTCGGGTAGGGTAGGGTAGGGTAGGGTAGGGTAGGGTAGGGTAGGGTAGAGTAGAATAGAATAGAATAGAATAGAATAGAATAGGAATTGGAGGTCTTCTAGTCCAGCCCCTTGCTCAAGCAGGAGATCCATTTCTGAAAAAGGACTGTCCAATCTCTTCTTAAAAACCTCCAGTGATGAAGCACCTACAACTTCTGAAGGCAAGCTGAAGGTTCCGCTTGTTAATTGTCCTCACTGTCAGGAAGTTTCTCCTTAGTTCCAAATTGCTTCTCTCCTTGATTAGTTTCCACCCATTGCTTCTTGTCCTGCTTTCAGGTGCTTTGGAGAATAATTTGACCCTTTCTTCTTTGTGGCAGCCCCTCAAATACTGGAATGCTGCTATCATGTCACCCCTAATTCTTCTTTTTCTTTAGATTAGCAAAACCCAAAAGCTGCAGCCGTTCTTCATATGTTTTAGTCCCCAGGCCTTTAATCGCTTTAATTGCTCTTCCTTGCACTTTTTCCGAAGTCTCAATATCTTCTTTGTAATGTGGTGACCAAAACTGGATGCAGAATTCCAGGGGCGGCCTTACTAAGCCTTTGTAAAGTGGTGCTAATCTTTCACGTAATTTTGATTCTATGCCTCTGTTTATACCACCAAGGATTGTATTAGCTTTTTTTTTGTTTTGTTTTTGTGGCAGCGGCTTTTTTTGGCTGTACCACACTGCTGGCTCATGTTTAAGTGAAGTCTCCAAGGTCCCTCTCACAATTCCTGTTTTTGAGCCAGCCAAATGAAAAGTTGAGGACAATCGACTGTACAAGTGATCAGCCAACTGTGCTCAGAGAACCACATGAATGCCCAACTCTTGTGCACCATTAGTAGCTCGGGTTGGTAGTCACGCTGTTGTTTTGAGCTCCAAATTTTGGCAATTTGGTTGCAAACGTTTATTTATTTATTTATTTATTTATTTATTTATTTATTTATTTATTAAATTTTTATACCGCCCTTCTCCCAAAGGACTCAGGGCGGTGTACAGCCAGAATAAAAACAAAGATGTATACAATTTAAAACAACATTTAAAAAGAGCAAATTTTAAAGGCTGATTATTAAAATTTAAGTTAAAAGTTAAAAATATTAAAAAACCCAATTAAAATACATCACTAATTATGCCAGTCCCGCTTTAATGAATAAATATGTTTTGAGCTCACGACGGAAGGTCCGAAGATCAGGCACTTGACGCAGGCCGGGGGGAAGTTCGTTCCAGAGCGTCACTACCCCCACAGAGAAGGCCCTACTCCTGGGGGCCGCCAGCCGACACTGTTTGGCGGACGGCACCCTGAGGAGACCCTCTCTGTGCGAGCGTACGGGTCGATGGGAGGCAAAGGGTAACAGCAGGCGGTCTCGTAAGTACCCGGGTCCTAAGCCATGGAGCGCTTTAAAGATAGTTACCAAAATCTTGAAGCGCACCCGAAAGACCACAGGAAGCCAGTGCAAGCTACGGAGCAGCGATGTCACTTTCATCCCCAGGTATTTAAACACAGACAAGCATAATCCAAAGCGCCCTGAAGATGTCTCCACGAATGGGGACGAAACATTTGCGATCAAATCATCAATTGATGTCATGGTTCCGAATGGGGACGAAACGTTTGCCATCAAATCACCAATTTATTTTTTTTATTTATTTATTTTTTATTTATTTATTTATTTTGTCACAACATCATACAAAAACATTATATAGTATATAAACATATATATGAGTAAATGTTAGGAGGTATAAGCATATATATATAGGAAGAAGAAAAGAAAAACAATAGGACAGGAACGGTAGGCACGTTTGTGCGCTTATGCACGCCCCTTATGGTCCTCTTAGGAATGGGGTGAGGTCAATAGTAGAAAGTTTTTGGATAAAATTTTTAGGATTATGGGAAGAGACCACAGAGTCAGGTAAAGTATTCCAAGCACTGATGATTCTGTTACAGAAGTCATATTTTCTGCAATCTAGATTAAAGCGGTTGACATTAAGTTTAAATCTATTAGTTGCTCTAGCATTATTGCAATTAAAGCTGAAGTAGTCTTTAACAGGAAGGACATTACAATAGATGATTCTGTGAGTTAAGCTTAGGTCTTGTTGAAGGCGACGAAGACAATTGATGTCATGGTTCCGAGCTCTGAGCCACACGGAATTAGGACACCACACAGCACGCAGGAGTCACACCCCTTTATTCCAGCATAGAAACCCCACACGAAGTGAGTCTGAGCCAGCGCTACGAGCCTCCACTTTCCAATTAATTATGAAGGGCCGGAGCTTCCTGCCCCTTTCCAGGTGTTCCAGAATGCCGGCAATCACCGTTCGCATCTTCAGTGTTCGCGACTTAGCCGTTGCTGCTCCGACGTCTAGCGCTGGATTTGAGTTCCATTGCTCCACCATGCACCCACTCCCCTGAGTCCCTCACCATCATCCCTTTTGTGACAGGTCCTCTCAAGTGACAGGGCTTCCCACTCTGTTGTGGTCCATCAGCAGCTTGCGGAGCTGGCAACGGAGTCAGACAGCGATGAGGCTGAGGAAGAACTTGGGCCAGTCCTGGAGGCTGGGGAAGGTCCAGATGAGGGCTTTGCATTAGAGGCAAAGATGGGGCCAGGGCCATCGGGGAGTGAGGTGCGGACTCCAGAGCCTCCAGAGGCTGACAGTAGTGAGGCAGAGAACAGGAGGAGCCTGTTCTTAATGCACGCATGAGAAGAGCTGCCAGAAGGAGAGAAGCAGCTCAAGCAGAGAGAACAACTCGGGAGTAGGGCCAAGAGATGATTGGACTCTCCCATAAGGCTTAAAACATACCAGCAATGGCATTTGGGCTTTGCCGGAAAACAACGTTGGTTGCTTCGTCTTCTGCTTTGTCTTCTGCTTCATGTTTTTATGGCTTCTGGATGTTTGCCAGGAAGGGCCTTTGGCAGTTTGCCTAAGTTGACTAAGGTTTGTTAGATAACTGAGGAATTTGTGTTGGGAGGCATTTGTTTTACTTTGAATTGAACGACACTGGGAATGAAATAGTTCCCAGTTGTTTGAATAAAGTTTGTTTTTCCACAAACTAAGTTTATTACTACCTACTTAGGTCTGGGTCACAACACACTCCCCCATGTGTGGCAACCCTGAGACAGCACATAGGAACACTTGGGCACTGCCGTATCGGAGGTTGACAGACGGCTCCCCTCCACCAGGGGAAATGCATCGGCAAAACAGCAACCATATACAAGGATTAGTTAGCCAGTTTTCACCCCTGTGTCCATTTCTGGCTTTTGGGGATAGTCCCTGTGAAACTTGTTAATCAGCCACACGGCTCTTATATCTCTACTCCTCACCAGGGGTGGGCTTCAAAATTTTTAGCAAGGGTATTTCTGCCCGGTTGCTGGGCGGGCGTGGCCTAGTCAGCCTCCTGCACCACAGTGGTAGGGGGGCATTTTTGCCCCCCCCCGGCTCCAGAGGCTTTCCTCGAGCCTCCACCAGGGCAAAACAGCAACCATATACAAGGATTAGTTAGCCAGTTTTCACCCCTGTGTCCATTTCTGGCTTTTGGGGATAGTCCCTGTGAAACTTGTTAATCAGCCACACGGCTCTTATATCTCTACTCCTCACCAGGGGTGGGCTTCAAAATTTTTAGCAAGGGTATTTCTGCCCGGTTGCTGGGCGGGCGTGGCCTAGTCAGCCTCCTGCACCACAGTGGTAGGGGGGGCATTTTTGCCCCCCCCCCCGGCTCCAGAGGCTTTCCTCGAGCCTCCAGGAGGGCAAAAACAGCCTCCCTCAGGCTCTGGAGGCCCTCTGAAGGCTTCTTGAACTTCTGGTAGGCCCACTTTTTGCCCTTCCTGAGCCTCCGTGCCAGTGGTGGGTTTCAAATTTTTTTACTACCGGTTCCGTGGGCGTGGCTTGGTGGGTGCAGCATGGTGGGCATGGCAGAGGAAGGATATTGTAAAATCTCCATTTCCACCCCACTCCAGGGGAAAGATACTGCAAAATCCCCATTTCCTCCTGATCAGCTGGGACTCGGGAGGCAGAGAATAGATGGTGAATTCCGAATTTTTGAACTGCACAGAATCTTAGCTAGAGGTTCTCCCAAACCCCTGCGAACCCCCAGCAGCCCATCCCTGCTCCTCACCCGCGAGGCCTCTGACAATGGGTAACCCCTTCCCCTAGACCAGTGGTAATCAACCTGGTCCCTACTGCCCACTAGTGGGCATTCCAGCTTTCAGGGTGGGCGGTAGGGGTTTTGTCTGATAATGAAGCACTTTCCTTTTTTTTTTTTTTAATTTAATTGACTTTTTTAAAAAATTTCATAGCATTATTTAAAAACATTTTCATTAGGTTTTCATAAAGTTCCCCGTGACAATTTAAATTTCTGAAAATATACTATTTGTATCGTCCGCACATAAGTTTAGTTCACGTTATGTAAGTGAAACTAAATGGCGCTATAGTGCAACTGCAAACAAAAGAGCCTTGTCCCAGAATAGCTCGCGCATCTCCCCCCGCACCACCCAGCTGTAACAGACAAGCAGAGCTAATAGCCGGTGCCTCCCCCAAACCCAATCCACGATGCGCGAGAGGCATGCGCAGATGACAATACAGGGCGCATTACTGTGGAACCGGTGGGCGGTTAGAAAACTTTACTACTAACTGTTGTGTCTTGTCCAATCTCACCACAGCCAGGGCCTTCTTATCTGCTTCTGAACACGGAGGAATGTCCTAGTATGCCTCCCGGCCCCAGCCCTGGCTCCAAGCCCAGACAGGCGGAAGAGGAGGAAGTATCTCCAGCCTCCAGCTCTGGCTCCATGCCCAGGCAAGCGGAGAAACTAGACCCCTCCCCTCCTCCACAGCATGTGAGCCTGAGGAAGGTCAATTGCCAACAGCTGCAGACTGGAGTGACCCTTGCGTCAGAAGACTTGATAGACGGAGGCAACAGAAGGAAGGGAGGGGCAGGCCTGGATAAGTGCTGAGTCATGGAGCCACACCCCATGGCCTATATAAAGGACCTGCTTTCTGGCATTCTCTGAGTCAGGCAAAGTCTAAACATATCTTGCTGAAGTCACTTTCTGGTCTCCTGCCTGCCCTGAGGACTTTGCTAGGACTTTGGCAGAGCTGCAGAGGCACACCTGATTCGGATTTCCCTGACCCGGCCATCAGCGGAGGAGTGGGACACGACACTAACAGAGATACAAAAGTGGGCAATAGATATAAAAAGGTTGACTATCTCTGCCCTAGACCAAATATTGCAGTTTTCCCCTATGTAAGCGGGAATCTTGTTGCTCGAACCAACAACGTAACATGGCCAATCTTTGCTCAACCAATCTTCATCAGTGCCACCACTTCACTCTGCAAAATACCTGCCATTAAGCGTAGCTCCGTTGAGGAAATTTCTGAACTCCGTTGAGAGCGCAATTATTTGAATTGTATTGCAGTGCACACAGGTGCCTTTCTGGAAAAGGTTTTCCCACAACGCAGCAGGGGCTACACTTTAAGCCTAAATAGCACACACTTGGTTATCTCAAGGTGTTTCCTTCTTTTCACCCCCTTCATCGTCTTCCTCTTTTTCTTCTTCTCATGTTAATCTTCTCAAGCTGCCTGGCAAATATACACCTCATTAATTAATGCTCCTTTGGCATCTGGCAGCGCAAGACAATCTGTGCGCCCGCGCGTGTGTTTTAATGAAGATTGGAGTATAAACTTATTATCAGGAATCATAACACCATTAAGCGTTTTAAAGAAATCCATGCCACTTTCCTCAGTGTTGTCTGATGTTGCCGTCTTGGGAGAAACATCCAGAGGTGCATAAAATATGCAGCTGTCACTCTGGTGATCAGAACAAACAGAGTTGGAAGGGACCTTGGAGGTCTTCTAATCCAACCCCCTGCTCAGGCAGGAAAGACTATACTATTTCAGACACATGGTTGTTGCCCAATCTCTTAAAAACTTCCACCGTTGGAGCATTCACAACTTCTGGAGGCAAGTCGTTCCGCTGATTAATTGTTCTCACGGTCAGGAAATTTCTCCTTAGTTCTAAGTTGCTTCTCTCCTTGATTAGTTTCTGTCCATTGCTTCCTGTCCTGTCCTCAGGTGCTTTGGAGAATCCAGATATGTTGAAAACTTGACAAATTTGCTTCTGAATGGTCCCTTTTGGAGTAGATTTTTTTTTAAAAAAAAACCAGAATAACAGAGTTGGAAGGGACCTTGGAGGTCTTCTAGTCCAACCCCCTGCTCAGGCACGAAACGCTACACCATTTCAGAGAAATGGTTTTCCCATTTCTTCTCAAAAACTTCCAGTGATGGAGCATTCACAACTTCTGCAGGCAAGTCGTTCCACTGGTTAATTGTTCTCACTCTTAGGAAATTCTATCTCCTTAGTTCTAGGTTGTCTCTGTCCTTGATTAGCTAGTCCTATTGCCCTATCCCTGGGTTCATGTGATTCCCTTTTGTGACCTTCTGACAAGCAAAGTCAATGAATAGAATAGAATAATAGAATTGGAAGAGACATAGAATCTCAACATATTTTTTATAGTGTGGTGACTAAACTGGATGCAGTATTCCAAGCGTGGTCTGACTAAGGCTTTAGAGAGTGGTATTAGTACCTCCCTTGATCTTGATTGTATCCCTCTGTTAATGCAATTTAGGATTGCTTTGGCTTTTTTGATTGCTGCTGCACACTTCTGGCTCATATTTAATTGGTTGTCCACTAAGACTACAAGATCCCTCTCACCGTTACTGCTATTAAGCCTGGTTTCACCCAGTCTATATGTATACTTTTGGTACAGAATGGAACCAAATTCCATTCCAGAATGGAATGGAATGGAATGGAGCAGAACAGAACAGAATAGAAAATATGGAATAGAATAGAATAGAGTAGGGTAGAGTAGAGTAGAGTAGAGTAGAGTAGAGTAGAGTAGAGTAGAGTAGAGTAGAGTAGAATAGAATAGAATAGAATAGAATGGAATGGAATGGAATGGAATGGAATGGAATGGAATGGAATAGAATAGAATATATAGGGCGATATAAACTATAAAATAGGGGGACATGGTGGCTCAGGGGCTAGGACGTTGAGCTTGTTAATCGAAAGGTCGGCAGCTCAGCGGTTTGAATCCCTAGTGCTGCCGTGTAACGGGGTGAGCTCCCGTTACTTGTCCCAGCTTCTGCCAACCTAGCAGTTTCGAAAGCACCTAAAAATGCAAGTAGAAAAAATAGGGACCACCTTTGGTGGGAAGGTAACAGCGTTCCGTGCGCCTTTGGCGTTGAGTCGTGCCGGCCACATGACCACGGAGATGTCTTCGGACAGTGCTGGCTCTTCGGCTTTGAAACGGAGATGAGCACCGCCCCCTAGAGTCGGGAACGACTAGCACGTATGTGCGAAGGGAACCTTTACCTTTACCTTAGAATAGAATAGAATAGAATAGAATAGAATAGAATAGAATAGAATAGAATAGAATAGAATAGAATAGAATAGAATAGAATAGAAAATATGGAATAGAACAGAACAGTACAGAGCAAAACAGAACAGAACAGAATAGAAAATATGGAATAGAATAGAATAGAATAGAAGAGAAGAGAAGAGAAGAGAAGAGAAGAGAAGAGAAGAGAAGAGAAGAGAAGAGAAGAGAAGAGAAGAGAAGAGAAGAGAAGAGAAGAGAAGAGAATAATAATTTCATTGTCATTTTGAATGTACACTAATTGGCATACATTAAAATGAATGTTTTTTTCCTTGCCTAATGGGGAATAGGGAAGCCAGATTCACTTAACAAGCGTACAACTGGACTTCTTTTATTTTTTTCCTTGAAAATGTTTTGCTTCTCATCCAAGAAGCTTCTTCCCTTCTTATGTGACTTCAGTTCTCACGTGACGTTAGTTGCTCACTGACTTATGACTGCTTTTCACACTCACAGCCATCGCAGTATCTCCATGGTCACGTGATCAAAATCGAGAGGCTTGGCCGTTGACTCATATTGATGGCGGTTGGAGTGTCCCAGAGTCACGTGATCTCCTTTTTGTGACCTTCTGACAAGCCAAGTTCAATCGGGAAGCCGGATTCACTTAACAGCCGTGTTGCTTGCTTAACAGCTGCAGTGGTTTGCTTAACAACAGTAGCAAGAAAGGTGATAAAATGGGGGGGGGAATTCACTTAACGATTGTCTCACTTAGCAACCATAAAATTGAGGACAACTTATTTGTGGAACTCCTGCAGCACCAGCGGCGGGCAGAAAAAAAAATGAGGAAGGAGGAGACGTATATTTTAAGGAAAGCTTTCCAGAAGGCATCAAAAGAACTCTATGGGAAGAAGCTGTCATGTCTGAAATATATCCGGTTTCTGGAAGAACACAGCTGGCAGGAGAAGGGTGGCAGGGACATCCATGCAGCTGCAAAACTTATGATAGATTTATGGTTTGTGGCACCGACTTTGCATCTAAGGCACGAAGAAAGAACCAGGCTGTATTTCAACTTCAGGGGAATTCATTAACCTCAAGCACATGGTGGTTGTTTTTGATCTTCTACCTCCTCCTCCTCCCCCCCCCTTCTTCCTCTTCCTCTTCCTCTTCTCCTTCTCTTTCTTCCTCTCCTTCTCCTTCTCCTCTTCCTTCTCCTCCTCCTCCTCCCCCCTTCTTCCTCTTCCTCTTCCTCTTCTCCTTCTCTTTCTTACTCTTCTTCTCCTTCTCCTCTTCCTTCTCCTCCTCCTCCTCCCCCCTTCTTCCTCTTCCTCTTCTCCTTCTCCTTCTTCCTCTCCTTCTCCTCCTCCTCCTCCTCCCCCTTCTTCCTCTTCCTCCTCTCCTTCTCCTCCTCCTCCTCCTCCTCCTCCTCCTCCTCCTCCTCCTTCTTCTCCTTCTCCTCCTTCTCTTCTTCCTCCTCCTCCTCCTTCTCCTTCTCCTCTTCCCCTCCTTCTCCTTCTCCTCCTCCTTCCCCTCCTTCCTCTTCCCCTCCTCTTTCTCCTTCATCTCCTTCTTCTCCTCCTCCTCATCCCCTCTTCTACTTCTTCTCCTCCTCTGCCTCCTCCTCCTCCCTTCTTCTCCTCCTCCTCCCCTTCCTTTTCCTCTTTTTCTTCCCCTTTCCCTTCTCCTTCTCCTCCTTCTCCTCCTCCCTTCTTCCGCTTCTGCTTCCTCTTCCTCTTCTTCTTTCTCTTTCCCTTCTCCTCCTTCTCCTCCTCCCTCCTCCCTTCTTCTGCTTCCTCTTCCTCTTCCTCTTCTTCTTCCCCTTCTCCTTCTCCTTCTCCTTTTCCTTCTCCTTAAGTACACCAAGTACTTAAAAAGGAGAATATACAGGTAGTCCTCAACATTATGACCACAATTAAGCCCAGAATTTTGGTCATAGGTTCTTTTTTTTTTTTATTCAAAAAGTTTTACAGAAATTTCCCCCCCCCTTTCCCCCCACCTCCCCTCCCCCCTCCCTTCACAACCCCCCTCCCCCCCCGACTTCCCAGAACGAGCACAAGGTATATTTAAAAATAAAACAAACATATGCTAAAAATTTTCATCCCAACTTAATTATACCCTACAATCATCAATTCCTAACTTCCCCAAAAACAATCAAAAATAATACATCATAATCATTCAAAAACAATCTGATAACTCTTAGTCTGATATCTACTTTGAATATAGTCAATCCATTTTTTCCATTCCTTTAAGTATCTTTCTTGCGTATTGTCTTTCAAAAAGGCTGATATCTTCGCCATCTCAGCCAAATTGGCAACTTTCAATATCCATTCTTCTATTGTAGGTAGTTCTTTTTTCTTCCAGTATTGTCCTATTAGTAATCTTGCTGCTGTTATTAGATTTAAAATCAATTTAGTCTCAATTACTGTACAGTCCGTAATAATTCCCAACAAAAAATTGCGGCAGGAACTTTATCTTCTTTTTCAAAACATTTTGTAAAATCCACCAAATTTTTATCCAAAAGGCCTTTATATCCTTACAAGTCCACCAAATATGAAAATATGTAGCATCATCACAATTGCATCTCCAACATTTTGCTTGCATATCTGGGTACATACACGATAATTTCTTAGGATCTAAGTGCCATCTATAAAACATTTTATAAAAATTTTCCCTCAGATTCTGTGCCTGCGTGAATTTAACATTTCTAACCCAATTTTTTTCCCAAGTTTCCAATAATATTGGCTCCTGAAAATTTTGTGCCCACTTTATCATACAGTCCTTTACCAAGTCCCTTTCAGAATCTATTTCAAGTAACACATTATACAATCTCTTTATATGCTCCTGAGACTGATTTCTAATTTGCTTTACCAAATTTCCCTCGTTCTGCTCTATACCAATTTTCTGATCTTCCTTCCATCTAGCACGTAGTTGCTCATATTGAAACCAAGTATAATTTTTCCCTTTTTCTTTTAGTACGTGCAGAGATTTTAATTGCAAATTACCTCTTTCAGTATACAAAAGATCATTATATGTAATCATTTCCTGATTATGTTCTATATTTATATTCTCTATTGTATGTCTAGGACTTGCCCATATAGGAACCTTATAATTTAGTTTGTAAGAATATTTTTTCCAAACACGCAGAAGAGCAGATCTTAACACATGATTTTTAAAGGCCTTTTTAAAGGTCATAGGTTCTTGTAGTTAAAAGTCAAGATACCACATGACCGGGCTCGATTCTACAACAATTTTTACAATGGTCGTTAAGCAGTTCACCACACTTGTTAAGTGAATCACATGGTGGTAAGTACGAATCTAGCTTATTCAATGGGTGGGGTTTTTTGCAACAAAATGGCAAAATCCAGCACAAAACACAATCAAATGACCACCAGATGCAGCAACTAGTTGCCAAGTGTCTGAAATGCAACCACGTAACCTAAATTTCTGGGTTCTGCCATATCGCAAGACCTAAAATGGACAGCTAACATCAAAAACATCATCAAAAAAGGACAACAAAGAATGTTCTTTCTGGGCCAACTCAGGAAGCTCAAACTGCCCAAGGAGCTGCTGATTCAGTTCTACAGAGGAATTATTGAGTCTGTCATTTGCACCTCTATAACTGTCTGGTTCGGTTCTGCAACCCAACAAGAAAGACACAGACTTCAGAGGATAATTAGAACTGCAGAAAAAATAATTGCTACCAACCTGCCTTCCATTGAGGACCTGTATACTGCACGAATCAAGAAGAGGGCCGTGAAAATATTTGCAGATCCCTCGCATCCTGGACATAAACTGTTTCAACTCCTACCCTCAAAACGACGCTATAGAGCACTGCACACCAGAACAACTAGACACAAGAACAGTTTTTTCCCGAAGGCCATCACTCTGCTAAACAAATAATTCCCTCAACACTGTCAAACTATTTACTAAATCTGCACTACTATTAATCTTCTCATCATTCCCATCACCAATCTCTTTCCACTTATGACTGTATGACTGTAACTTTGTTGCTGGCAATCCTTACGATTTATATTGATATATTGACCATCATTTTTGTTGTAAATGTTGTACCTTGATGAAAGTATCTTTTCTTTTATGTACACTGAGAGCGTGTGGACCAAGACAAATTCCTTATGTGTCCAATCACACTTGGCCAATAAAAAAATTCAATTCTATTCTAAGGGTGGTACAGCAGGAGCCAGGTCATAAGTAACTTTTTTTGGAGTCCGTTGTAACTTCAAAAGGTGACTGGCCGTAAGTCGAGGACTAGCCGCAACCCAGATGGAATGAAATCCGTACTATAATCCCAATATTTACTATTTACTAAATCTGCACTACTATTAATCTTCTCATTAATAATTATTAATCTTCTCATCGTTCCCATCACCAATCTCTTTCCACTTAAGACTGTATGACTGTAACTTTGTTGCTGGTAATCCTTGTGATTTATATTCATATTGATTGTTCCTGATTGCTTATTTGTGCCCTGTGATTATCATTAAGTGTTGTATCATTAAGTGTTAAATTGTACCCTATGACCATCATTTGTGTTGTAAATGTTGTACCTTGATGGAGGTATCTTTTCTTTTATGTACACTGAGAGCAGATGCACCAAGACAAATTCCTTGTGTGTCCATTCACACTTGGCCAATAAAAATTTTATTCTATTCTATTCTATTCTATTCTATTCTATTCTATTCTATTCTATTCTATTCTATTCTATTCTATTCCAGGTTAGATGTGGTTTGAATTACAGAAATGTCTTTTTTTTTTCCTTGGGAAATTGAGGTGAAGAAATTGGAAGGAGGGAATATTATATCAGATAGGAAGATGATCCAACAAATACAAGCATTAAACACATAAGTATGTAATTATACTGCCTTATGCATTAAAATAATGCAGGTTAAGGAGGAGAGTGCAAAAGTTGGCTTGAAACTCAACATTAAGAAAACTAAAATCATGGCATCTGGCCCTCTCAATTCCTGGCAGATAGATGGAGAAGAAATGGAGGTAGCGACAGATTTTATTTTCCTGGGCTCCAAGATCACCGCAGATGGGGACTGCAGCCAAGAAATTAAAAGACGCTTGCTCCTGGGGAGGAAAGCTATGGCAAATCTAGACAGCGTACTAAAAAGCAGAGACATCACCCTGCCAACAAAAATGTGTATAGTCAAAGCAATGGTTTTCCCAGTTGCAATGTATGGCTGTGAAGGTTGGACCATAAGAAAGGCTGAGCGCCAAAGAATTGAGGCCTTTGAACTCTGGTGCTGGAGAAGTCTCCTACGAGTCCCTTGGACTGCAAGGCGAACAAACAAGTCAGTTCTAGAGGAGATCAACCCTGAGTGCTCTTTAGAAGGCCAGATCCTGAAGATGAAACTCAAATACTTTGGCCACCTAATGAGAAAGAAGGACTCACTGGAGAAGAGCCTAATGCTGGGAAAGATGGAGGGCAAAAGAAGAAGGGGACGTCAGAGAACGAGATGGCTGTGTTGTGTCTCGTCCAATCTCACCTCAGCCGGGGTCTTCTTATCTGCTTCCGAACGCTGAGGAATGTTCTAGTATGCCTCCTGACCCCAGCCCTGGCTCCATGCCCAGACAGGCTGAAGAGGAAGAAATACCTCCAGCCCCCAGCTCTGGCTCCATGCCCAGGTAAACGGAGCAACTAGACCCCTCCCCCTCCTCCACAGCATGTGAGCCTGAGGGAGGTCCATTACCAACAGCTGCCGACTGGAGTGACCCTCGCGTCAGAAGACTTGATAGGCGGAGGCAACAGAAGGAAGGGAGGGGCAGGCCTGGATAAGTGCTGAGTCATGGAGCCACACCCCATGGCCTATATAAAGGATCTGCTTTCTGGCATTCTCTGAGTCAGGCAAAGTCTAAACATATCTTGCTGAAATCACTTTCTGGTCTCCTGCCTGCCTTGAGAACTTTGCTAGGACTTTGGCAGAGCTGCAGAGGCACGCCTGATTCGGATTTCCCTGACCCGGCCGTCAGCGGAGGAGTGGGACACGACAGGCTGGATGGAGTCACTGAAGCAGTAAGCATGAGTTTAAATGGACTCCAGAGGATGGTAGAGGACAGGAAGGCTGAAGGAATGTTATCCATGGGGTCGCGATGGGTCGGACATGACTTCGCAACTAACAACAACATGCATTAAAAAAAATGGCTGGATCAGACCTATTGTCTAACCAAGCCTCTCTCACTCTTAACAAACCACCTGAGGGCAGGACGAGAAGCAAGGGATGGAAACTAATCAGGGAGAGAAGCAACCTGGAATTAAGGAGAAACTTCCTAACAGGGAGGACAATTAACCAGTGGAACAGCTTGCCTCCAGAAGTTGTGAAGGCTCCAACACTGGAGGTTTTTAAGAAGAAATTGGACAACCATTTGTCTGAAATGGTATAGGGTTTTGTGCCTGAGCAGGGGGTTGGACTAGAAGACCTTCAAGGTCCCGTCCAACTCCGTTATTCTGAGGTGGTTTTTTTTTTCTATTCCAAAAGGGACCTTTCAGAAACAAATTTGTCAAGTTTTCAACATATCTGGATTCTCCAAAGCACCTGAGGGCAGGGCAGGAAGCAACGGGTGGAAACTAATCAAGGAGAGAAGCAACTTAGAACTAAGGAGGAATTTCCTGACAGTGTGAACAATTAACCAGTGGAACAACTTGCCTCCAGAAGTTGTAGATGCTCCATCACTGGATGTTTTTCAGAAAAGATTGGACAGCCATTATGGCAACCTCTTAAATACTAGAATACTGCTATCATGTGTCCCCCACCCCCTCCAATCCTTCTTTTCTCTAGACTGGTCATATTACTGGTGAAATCCAAATTTTTTTACTACCGGTTCTGTGGGCATGGCTTGGTGGGCATGGCAGGGGAAGAATACTGCAAAATCCCCATTCCCACCCCACTCTGGGGCCAGCCGGAGGTGGTATTTACCGGTTCTCTGAACTACTCAAACTTTCCGCTACTGGTTCTCCAGAACCTGCTAGATTTCACCCTTGGGCCATACCCAATTCCTGTGACTCTTCTTTATGTGCTTTGGTCTCCATGAGTATGGGTACGTTTAATAAAGTGTAAGAAGATATGAATCAATTGTGTTTCTAAATCTGGGTCTCCTTGCCGTTCTCAGATTCCACTTGATTGCTCGGTATACATATTTTATTTGCCTTTCAAGGACGGATACATTTCACGTTGCAGTCTAAATTCATCCTTGCAAAAAAATAAAAAAATAAAATAGGAGACTGTAGCCCAGGAACGTACCCTGTTAACTGCCGTTTCCAGCCGGTTGAGTTTGAAGCCTGATGTTCCAAACCATTTCCTTGCTGTTAATTCGCTTGAGCAATAAATCTCTGCTACCAAATTGCTTGGAGCTGTCATGCCCGCGGATATACCCGCAGCATTCGGTCCCGAAAACCAGCATCTTTGGGTTGGTAATAACAGGTTTCAGGCTGAGAGCTCCGTTCTCTGCGAAAGAGAGGCTCGGCGTTACAGGTATTCATGGAAGAGGCGTGAGATGATTCTTACCTTAAAAAGGGGGTGTAAAAGTAGAAACTGGGAACTCCTCCGTGGCCTTTATATGTCCACAAATATCAAAGAAAGGATTTTTATTTTATTTTTTTACTTTGGAGAAAAGAACAGCTTCTGGACTTGGTGCTCAAGAGAGAATAGGATAACAGAATAACAGAGTTGGATGGGAGCTTGGAAGTCTTCTAAAGGGGTGTCAAACTCAAGGCCCAGCTGTGAAGGCCTTACTTAACTCATGAGCCTCGAGCCAAGTTTCAGAAGAAATCCAGTTATTTATTAGGAGCAGCATGTTGGCATCTACTCCTGTGAGGTCAACTCTGCCACAAGTAGTTTACAGCTCAACTTTCACCCTCTTTCCACTCCCTCCTCTCAGTCTGTGTCATAAATCACATTCTCCAACCAGGCACTCTTGTGGGCAGTAGAATACACGGCTCACAATCTGGCTTTGGTAATGTGAGATCCAAGCTTGGAAGAAGGTACGCGTGGAATGTACTCCCCACCCACCTTGCTGCCCGTGGCAACTCGAGAGCAGACTAGAAATGCTTTGCGAGTTGACACCAGGGACTAGATCCAGTCTGTGGGATTATTAGATCTGGCCCATTGGCCCACTCTGAAACCAGTGAAGGACCGGCCTGCGGTGCTTCTGCCAGTGAAAACAGAGCCCTTGAGCTCCATTTTTGCTGGCGAAGGGTTGCAGGAGGCCATTGCAGGTGGAAACAGAGCCCCGCGTGGACTCCCTGAGCTCTGCTTTCGCTGGCAGAGAGTTGCAGGAGGCTGTTGCAGCCGAAAACAGAGCTCGGGAGCCCGTTTTCGCTGCCACAGCACTCGGGCCCCTACAAGCACCCCTGATATGAGTGACGTCAAGCTGGCCACACCCACCATGGCCACACTCATCCCACCCCTCCAAGGTCAAACACAGACCTGATGTGGTCCTCAATGAAACTGAGTTAGACATTCCTGTTCTAATCCAACCTCCTGCTCAGACAGGAAACCCTATACCTGTGATGGCGAACCTATGGCACATGTGCCTTAGGTGGCACACAGAGTCATCTTTCCAGGCACCTGAGCTGTCGCCCAACTCACCTGCAGCTGCACATGCATGCACGCCCCAGCTGGTGTTCGAGCCTCCGGTGCGCAATTCGGAGGCCCAACTGGTCTTTGGAGCTCTCCTGAGCATGTGTGCATGTTTGCGCAGATGGTGTTCTTCCACTCTTGCACGCAGCGTGCGCATACACAGACAGTGTTCCCGTGCGCAGGTGAAAAGCGCACGCACGTGCAGATGGTGCTATTGTCCTCGCAGTGCACAGGGGAGCCACACAAAAGCCATGCACATGCACAGAGGGTGTGGTTGTGCACGCAGCACATGGGGAGGAGCCGTGCAGTAGCGCAAATGGCATACGGCACACAAAGCGCGCAAAGCACGTATCTGTTCTGCACTCTACCATTTCAGATAGATGGCTGTCCAATCTCTTCTTAGAAATCTCCATTGTTGGAGCACCCACAACTTCTGCAAGCAAGTCGTTCCACTGAGCAATTGTTCTCACTGTGAGGAAATTCCTCCTTAGTTCTAGCTTGACTCTCTCTTTAATAAGTTTCCATCAATTGCTTCTTGTCCTGCCCTCAGGTGCTTTGGAGAATAGCTTGACTCTCTCTTCTTTGTGACAGCTTCTCAAATATTGGAAGACTGCTAGCATGTCACCCCAGTCCTTCTCTTCATTAGACTAAACAGCTTCCCCACCTTTGAGCTAAATACTAGCTGTTGTGGTCTGCCAGCAGCCTGCGGAGCTGGCAGTGGAGTTGGACAGTGAGGAGGCCGGGGTGGACAATGGGCCAGTCCTGGAGTCAGGGGAAAGCCCGGACGAGGGCTCTGAGTCGGAGGCAGAGATGGTACCAGGGCCATCTGGGAGTGATGCACGGATTCCAGAGCCTCCAGAGGCAGATAGCAGAGAGGCAGAGGAACAGGAGGAGCCTGTTCCTAGTGTATGCATGCGCAGAGCTGCCAGAAGGCAAGAGCAGCTAAAGCAAAAAGGACGACTCAGGAGTAAAGCCAGGAGATGATTGCCCCCCCCGCCCATAAGGTTTAAAAGTGCAGCAAGGCTCTTGGGTTCTATGTAGGAAAGCAATGTTGCTACAATTGCTTCTTGTCTCCTGTTTCTGAACTTTATGGGGTTCTTGCCAAGAAAAGCCTTTGGCAGGATACCAAAGAAGACAAAGGTTTGTGATAAAGCCGAAGGATTTTTTCTGAAGGATTTGTTTTGGACTTAATTTGGACTAAGATGAGAATGAAGTAATTCTCAGCTGTTCTAATAAAATACGTTTGTTTAGGGCTGGTTGTGTCTGGTAATAACTAATTGGGCCTGGGTCACAACACTAGCATCAAAAACACGAGCATCTAAGGTTTGGGGGTCATTTCTGGAGAGACCTCTGGAAAGGACACCAGCGAGAACAAAGAACAACACAAAGAAGTAGTGCAAGATCTAAAGATATGGTGAGATCTGGTCCCTAGAATCTCCAAGAGTCGGATACAACTGAATGGATAACATCATCCTCAACATCTGGAAAGGAAACCGTTGGCTCCTTGTCCTCCTTGAAGATGTCCATGGTCTCCTGGCCAACGTGGTTCCTTATTCATGGAACTTCTACAGCACCGACAGTGGTAGAAAAAGGAGGAGCAATGTATTTTAAGGGAAGCTTTCTGAAAGACGTCAAAAAAACTCAAAACAAGTCGTATCTGAAATATATTCGGTTTCTGCAGGAACACAGCTGGTCGGAGAAGGTGGCAGGCACATCAATGCAACTGTGAAATGTATGGTAGATTTATGGCTTGGGGCACACTCTTTGCTTTTAAGGGAAGGCTGAGAGTTGAAGTTCACACATCTTCAAGTTGTCAAAGACCTGCTTTAATAGAATGGTTCAGGGGTGAAATGTAAAAATTTTTACTACTGGTTCTGTGGGCATGGCTTGGCAGGGTGATAATGTGACTGGGTGAGCGTGGCCAACTTTTTTTTTTAAAACTTTTAAAAGAATTTTTTCTACAACCTCTTTGGCCAAAGAGGTTTTAAAAGCCTCTGATGATCCCAGCTGAGTCATACGATCATCAGAGGGGTGTGTTTTTTTTGTACTTTTAAAAGCATTTTTTCGGCCAAAGAAAAAATACTTTTAAAAGTACAAAAAAACCCTCTGATGATCAGCTGAGCATGGGGGGGGCAGGGATTTTTGCTACCAGTTCTCTGAACCACCCGCCGCAATCGCTACTAGATCAGGCGATCCGGTCTGAACCAGGAGCGTTTCACCCCAGGATGGTTCCTTTAGGTCCTGTTGTGTCTGCACCCCCCGAGCCGGGCCTCCTGCCAGAAAGTGACTTGGAAAGTGATGGGGAAAGGCCATCAGGACTTACCTCGGGAGCACCGGCTTCCCTGGCTCAGCTCCAGGAGCCAGAGGCAGGCCAGGTGGAGGAGATAACAAGGCCTCCGTCCCCTGACTCTTCTCCCCCCAGGCCACACCTTCAGACCCAGCTGATGGCAATCAGGCTTGGTTAGACCCTAGGTTTCATAGGCAGGAGAGGAGGGAACAACAGAAGCAGAGGTGGGGCAGGCCTAGGAAGTGCTGAGTCATGGAGCCACACCCCACAGGATATAAAGGCAGCAAGAACTGCTGTGCCTCTTCGTAGCAGGCAAATCAACTGATTACCTAAGAGCTGAAGTTTGTTCCTGGGTGACTCATTGACATCTAGGGAGATTACAGAGACACTTGGCAGATGTTCGCTATTTTGCTGCCAGAGCTGATAGTGCCGGTTAATTAAGCCATCATTCAGATGGAGGAGAAGGAGGACAGAACAGGTCCCTTCCCTGAAGCAATGTCATCTGATGGGCCTGGACAACTGCCTCTTCCATTCCCATCATTGGCCCTCTTGATCCAGCCCACAATGTGGTCAGATCCAGTCTGTGGGGCCATCCTGGAAAATGTAAGGGGTTGGCCCACATCGCTTTGGCCCGGTCTACCCAATGCGAAGAGGAAACATGCCAGCAGTTTGGGGAGTGGCGTCAAGATGGCCACGCCCACCCAGTTGGCCACACCCACCCAGTTGGCCACGCCCAGTGAGTGGCATCAAGCTGGCCATGCCCACCCAGTCGGCCATGCACGCCCGGCCCCCCAAGGTCAACCACAGCCCTGCTGCGAATGAGTTTAACGCCCCTGCACTAGATAATCTAGATAATCTAGATCAGTGATGGATAACCTTTTTGCCATTGTGTGCTAGGACGGGGGGGCGGGGTGGACACGCGCATGCATAATTCTATGTGCCCTGCCCCCGCGCATGCACATGTGACCCCCCCCCTTTCCCCCTCTCCTGGCACGCGATGGCCCGGTAGGCCCATTTTTCTCTCTCACCTGGCTCCAGAGCCTCTCTATGAGTCTGGGGAGGGCGACTCCCTCCCTCCTCACACCCCCAAAGGGCCTCCTCCGGAGGCCAAAAAACAGCCCTTTTCCCAACTTCCGGTTGGATAGGAAGTGACTTTTTTGCTGTCCCCAGCCTCCAGAGACTCATAGAGGGGCACTGGAGGCTAAGGACAGCAAAAAACATCACTTCCTGTACAAACAGAAGTTGGGAAATGGGCCGTTTCTGGCCTCCAGAGCGCCCTGGGGGTGGGACAGGCCATTTTCACTCTCCCCAGACTCCTAGAGAGGCTCTGGAGCCAGGTGAGAGAGAAAAATGGGCCTTTTCAACACCCCCCAGGCCCTCCAGAGGCAGGAAACAGCCTGTTTCCTTACTTCTGGTAAGCCCAGAAGGCCCAAAAATCAGCTGGCCCAGAGCTGAGCTCGCTATGTGTGCCACCTGTGGTACACGTGCCATAGGTTCACCATCACGGATCTAGATTATGTTGGGTCCAAGATAACAAGAGATCCTACCTACGGTAGTGAGTAGTAATACATTGTGAGGATTCCCAACAATCTATTAATTGCACTTGTAATTTTAAGTTTCTAAATATTTGTGTTTTTTTTAAAAAAAATCTTATCCCACACAGGTCACACCTGTTCCAGTTTGGGAGTTCTATAAAGATCTCAAATAAATGCAAATATTCCTCAACTCGCAACTATTCGTTTAGTGTCCATTTGAAATTGCAGCAGCATTGAAAAAAGTCACTTATGACCAGTTTTCACACTTAAGACCATTGCAACATCCCCCATGGCCAAGGGATCAAAATTTGAATGCTTGGCAACTGGTTCATATTTATGACGGTTGCAATGTCCCCGGGGTCATGTGATCATTATTGGACATCTTCCCAGTTGGCTCCCCACAAGAAAAGTCAACGGGGGAAAGCCTGATTCGCTTAATGACCGAATAGCTCATTTAACAACTGTGATGGTTCACTTGACAACTGTGACGAGAAAGGTTGTAAAATGGGGCAAAACTCACTTAACAACTGTCTTGCTTAGCAACGGACATTTCAGGATCCATTGTAGTTGTACGTCAAACACGGCCTGTTTTTAACACGCCTTGTTCAAATGTAGTTCTTTAAGGAGTGGTGGAAGAGTTAGAACTTCCCAGGGATGTGATATTTGGGTAGTTCAGGAGGAAAATCAGGATAATTTCCCAACCAAAGTTTGTACGTTTGTGTAAGTCAGATGTCAGGGTTCCAATGGATGCCCTAATTAAATCATGAGCCTCGAGCCAAGCTTCAAAAGAAATCCAGTTATTTATTAAGAGCTTCATGTCTGCATGTTCCAAGTGAAGCCAACTCTGACCCCACGTAATTTATGGCCCAGGGTTGACCCTGTTTCTCTCCTCCCCTCTCGGTGTGTCATCAGTCACATTCGCCAACGGAGCAATTTCACGGTTTGGAGAGATCACTCTCCTCCAGCCGCTGTGGGTAACCCTGGGAGACAGCCTTGAGAGAGATATGTCTGGAATGTGCTTTTGTTTTTGGCTGCCATGCTACTTCGCCGTTTCCCCATCCCCCTTGCCTATGGCAACTCAAGTGCAGTCCAGGGATGCTTGGCATGTTGATATCAGGTTTATGACATCAGGCAGGGGGGGAAAAAAACCTGGATTTGGTTTTTGAATGAAAAGCCAGAACAGTGTCCCCAAGGGGAGATAGAACTGGGACAAAGAGAATACCTTTACACTTAAATGTCATTAATTCATTAATTTCATTTAATTAATTAATCTCTAAATTAATTACGTGTGTCCTCTGGGCCCTTCTCCCAAATTATCAGAGAACAGTGATTTTTTTCACATGAGTCAAAGAGAAAATTCTTAAATACACAGTGAACAATTTTATGAAATGTAATTAATGTTAAACACCACAATGCCGTAATAATTTGAGGAAAAGGCCGAGAGACCTCCGTGCACACACAAAATCCCCCTTTCCCCCCCTCCCTTAACTAAATCAAATAGATGTTCTGAGGACAACTGAGACTATAATTTGATTCAGAAGTCTACACGGAATCTGAATTTGATATTCCCACTTAAATTAACCCATTCGTTCCAAATTAAACTGGTTCCAAAAATTTAATTGGCAGTCAGATCTGACCTGTATGTATGTGTCTATGGATAAATTCATGACTTTGGTTTATGGCTCAAAATATTGTGCTTCCTTAGAAAATTAATCTAGTTTAATGAAAAGAAGGACTAGGGGTGACGTGAGAGGAGTCTTCCAATATTTGAGGAGCTACCACAAAGAGGAAGGGGGCAGGGGTGGGCTTCAGATCCTTTAGCAATGGGTTCGCTGGCCCATTGTGGGCGTGGCCTAGTTGGCTGCCTGCACCATAGAGCGTTTTTTGCTCTCCCCAGGCTCTGAAGGCTTTCCTCAAGCCTCCGGGAGGGCAAAAACAGCTTCCCCTGGGGTCCGAAGGCCTTCTGGAGGCCAGAAACGGCCCATTTCCCAACTTCCGGTTGGACAGGAAGTGACTTTTTTGCTGTCCCCAGCCTCCAGAGACTCTTAGAAAGGCTCTGGAGGTTGGGGACAGCAAAAACATTACTTCCTGTCCAATTGGAAGTTGGGAAATGGGCCGTTTCTGGCCTCCGGGAGTGTGGGGAAGGCCATTTTCACCCTCCCCAGACTCATAGAGAGTGTTGTGCCTCGCCCGCCCTCCTCTCCTCAGCCGGGCCCCTCCCATATCCTGCTATCTAAGCCAGAGACTGATAGTGAAGAAGAATGGCCTGGCATGCCTCCAGCCCCCAGCCCTGGCACCATGCCCGGACAGAATGAGCAAACAAACCTCCCTCCAACAGCGTGTGAGCAAGAAGCCAGCCACAAGCTAGAATTGCTGGCAGCTGAGCAGGAGGACAAAACGTGGACAGATCCCCACTTCCGGAGAATGGAGAGGCGACGTCAGCAAAAGGAAGGGAGGGGCAGGCCTGGATAAGTGCTGAGTCATGGAGCCACACCCCACGGCCTATATAAAGGATCTGCTTTTTGGCATTCCTTGAATCAGGCAAAGTCTCATCTGGTTGCTGAAGTCACACCTTGGATTCCTGCCTGCCCTGAGAACTCTGACAGGAATTTGGCAAAGCTGCAGAGGCTTCGTGGCCACGCTTGATACAGACTTCCCAGACCCGGCCGTCAGAGGAGGAGTGGGACACGACAGAGAGGCTCTGGAGCCAGGTGAGAGAGAAAAATGGGCCTCACCATCTCTCAGGCCCTCCGGAGGCAGGAAACAGCCTATTTCCTTACTTCTGGTGGGCCCAGAAGGCCCGAAAATCAGCTGGCCCGGAACTGAGCTTGCATGATATGGCTACGCATGCCACCTGTGGCACACATGCCATAGGTTCACCATCATGGGGCTAGAGGATCCAGAATAATAATCAACCTATTATCCAAACCATCTGAGGCAGGACAAGAAGCAATGAATGGAAACTACCGTAATCAAGGAATGAACCAACCTAGAACTAAGGAGAAGTTTAATGACGGAACAATCAATCAGTGGAATGACTTGTTTCCAGAGGTTGTGGGTGCTCCAACACTCAAGAAGAGATTGCAAAGTCTGAAATATTTTAGGGTCTTTTTCTTGAGCAGGGGGCTGGACTAGAAGACCTCCAAGGTCCTTTCCAACTCTGTTATTCTGTTAATTCACCAGAGTTGGGACAATTCCATGCTCTTGCATTACTAGGAATTCTCTCTTTTATGTTTGATTTTTCTTTCTAAAAATGCTTAACATCCTTCCACTACATAATATTATAGCAAAATAGACATTCATCAATGGAGATTCTGAAAAGGTTTCTGACCTTACACAACAGAAAAATAGGGGACACATCTCTACTATTTCCCTTTTATCTTCTGTCACTAGAGGGAGCCAGACACAACGTTTTTAAAAAAGGAAGTAAATTAAACCGTGATTTTCAACAATTTTTTATTTATTTATTTTTATTTTTCGTACTTTTATACCGCCCTATCTCCCTAGGGACTCAGGGCGGTGTACAGCCATATAAAAAACACATAAATATACAAAGTAAAACATTCATCTAAAAAACTTATTATAAAGGCCAAATATTTAAAATAGACATATAAATAATAAAACCCAATTTAAAACCAAATCTAAAATTTAGACATTTAAAAATTTAAAACCCTAATCCAGTCCTGCGCAAATGAATAGATGTGTCTTAAGCTCGCGGTGGAAGGTCCGAAGGTCAGGGAGTTGCCGAAGTCCTTTTATTATTTGTACCATTCAATTTTGAGATCCAAAAGGACAATCTAGCCTTTGCCGTTGAATTTACGTGCTGCTCATCGTGCAGTTTTTTTAAAAAAAATATCTCCTTGCTTTAAAAATATGATCCTTGCTTCTGAGTTCAGACTTAATTTGGAAAAGCCAGCACAATTTAATTAGCACATGATGCACAAACTTCAAATAAAGAAGCAAAGGAAAGAAAGAGAGCCGTTTACTAAAACAAAGGCGGTTTACAGTTGTTCCACAAATTTCAGGTATATTTCAGAGGTGGGTTTCCCATTAAGTTACTACTGGTTCGCCCCGCGCACGCATGCTCGCTTGCGCCCAGTTTGTGTGTGCGCCTGCCTTCTGTACATCCACTCGGCCTTCTGCGTGTGCAATTTGCTCGTGTGCACGCCTTCCGCGCATGCACCTGGCCTCAAAAATGTGTCTAAATAAGATGGCATAGAGCCAGGGCAGGTGGGCGGGTGGATAGGCCCACCTGCGATTTCCGTTACCGGTTCGGGCGAAACAGCACAAACCGGCTGAATACCACCGCTGGTATACTTGTGTTGGAAGAAAAATCCCATCTCCAAGCCGGGAGAAAGACACTGGAAATAAAATGGAGGCCGGCTGCAGGAAAGAAGATCTGTTTCTTTGGATGCCAGAAACTTCAGTGGCAGGAGCATGTTTCTGGAGTGGCTGGCAAAAATGGGGCTTTTTATACATTCTTTGGGGCTTTGTGGTTGAGATAGAATAGAATAGAATAGAATTTTTTATTGGCCAAGTGTGATTGGACACACAAGGAATTTGTCTTGGTGCATATGCTCTCAATGTACATAAAAGAAAAGATACCTTCATCAAGGTACAACATTTACAACACAATTGATGGTCAATATATCAATATAAATCATAAGGATTGCCAGCAACAAGTTATAGTCATACAGTCATAAGTGGAAAGAGATTGGTGATGGGAACTATGAAACGATTAATAGTAGTGCAGATTCAGTAAATAGTCTGACAGTGTTGAGGGAATTATTTGTTTAGCAGAGTGATGGCCTTCGGGGAAAAACTGTTCTTGTGTCTAGTTGTTCTGGTGTGCAGTGCTCTATAGCGTCATTTTGAGGGTAGGAGTTGAAACAGTTTATGTCCAGGATGCAAGGGATCTGCAAATATTTTCACGGCCCTCTTCTTGATTCGTGCAGTATACAGGTCCTCAATGGAAGGCAGGTTGGTAGCAATTATTTTTTCTGCAGTTCTAATTATCCTCTGAAGTCTGTGTTTTTCTTGTTGGGTTGCAGAACCGAACCAGACAGTTATAGAGGTGCAAATGACAGACTCAATAATTTCTCTGTAGAACTGAATCAGCAGCTCCTTGGGCAGTTTGAGCTTACTGAGTTGGCGCAGAAAGAACATTCTTTGTTGTCCTTTTTTAATGATGTTTTTGATGTTAGCTGTCCATTTGAGATCTTGCGATATGATAGAACCTAGAAATTTGAAGGTTTCTACTGTTGATACTGTGTTGTCAAGTATTGTGAGAGGTGGAAGTATGGAAGGGTTTCTCCTAAAGTCTACCACCATTTCTACAGTTTTGAGTGTGTTTAGTTCCAGATTGTTTCGGTTGCACCACAAGGCTAGTAGATGCCTGTTCCTGCGTAAGAAAGTGTCCTTTAATATTTTAATGGCTGTTGCCAGATTCCTAGGGGGGTGTCATGGCTGGCTCCAGGGGCAAAAGGGGAAATGTAAATCCTAGGTATTTGTCTGAGCTAATCTTGTCAGCTTTGGCTTGCCTGATTGTGTTGCTTACTTGGAGTCTCTCCGCTTATGAATAGATTGGCCCAATCTTTCCGAATGGATACAAAATCTCCATTCCTAACAGTGGTGGGTTTCAATTTTTTTTACTACCGGTTCTATGGGTGTGGCTTGGTGGGCGTGGCATGGTTTGGTGGGCGTGGCAGGGGAAGGATACTGTAAAATCTCCATTCCCACCCCACTTGGGAAAGAATACTGTAAAATCTCCATTCCCTCCCCATTCCAGGGGAAGGTTACTGCAAAATCCCCATTTCATCCCTATCAGCTGGGACTTGGGAGGCAGAGAATATTTATTTATTTATTTATTTAATCATATTTGTATACCGCCCTATCTCCCGAGGGACTCAGGGCGGTTAATAGATGGGGAGGGGGGGCAGTCAGAATTTTTACTACCGGTTCTCCGTACTATTCAAAATTTCTGCTACCGGTTCTCCAGAACTGGTCAGAACCTGCTGAAACCCACCTCTGATTCCTAAAGATCAGCCGCTTCAGGCTTCTCCATGAGACTGTTTTCCTATGGCAGGGAGACTGGGGCTGTTTTCTGCCTTTAAGGACATGTTTCTCCTCTTCTTCTCCTTTAGGGGAAATATTGTATCGTGCCCCTTTTTAATATTAATAGCAATAGCACTTAGACTTATATACCGCTTCACAATGCTTTTACAGCCCTCTCTAAGCGGTTTACAGAGTCAGCCTCTTGCCCCCAACAATCTGGGTCCTCATTTCACCCACCTTGGAAGGATGGAAGGCTGAGTTCAACCTTGAGCCTGGTGAGATTCGAACTGCCAAATTGCAGGCATCCAGCAGTCAGCAGAAGTAGCCTGCAGTACTGCACTCTAACCACTGTACCACCGTGGCTTGTAGGAATAAATAATATTTTAATCCGGGAAGAGGCGGAGGAACTTCCTACGCTTGGCAACAAGGAGGAAAGAAATGTAATGAACATAACAGATGATACTTGGCCTCAACAGCAGTAACTGCGAGAGGGATCTTGGAGTCCTAGTGGACAATCACTTAAGTATGAGCCAGCATTGTGCTGCAGCTGCCAAAAAAGCAATTCTAGGCTGCATCAATAGAGGGATAGTATCAAGATCATGTGCCATGGTGGCACAGTGTTTAGAATGCAGTATTGCAGGCTAAGTCTTCCCACAGCCAGGAATTCGATCTTGACTAACGGTTGACGATGCCTTCCATCCTTCCCAGGTCGGTAAAATGAGGACCCAGATTGTTTGAGGCCATATTCTGACACTGTAAACCACTCAGTGAGTGCTGTTAAAGTAGTTAAGTCTAAGTGTTATTGCTAGTATGAGCCACAGTGGTGCAGTGGTTAGAGTGCAGTACTGCAGCCTACTTCTGCTGACTGCCAGCTGCCTGCAATTTGGCAGTTCGAATCTCACCAGGCTCAAGGTTGGCTCAGCCTTCCATCCTTCCAAGGTGGGTAAAATAAGGACCCAAACTGTTGGGGGCAAAATGCTGACTCTGTAAACTGCTTAGAGAAGGTTGTAACGCACTGTGAAGCAGTATATAACTCTAAATGCTACTGCTAGTATTAGCACTGCTTTATACTGCTTTCGTAAGAGCACATTTGGAATATTAAGTCCAATTTTGGGTACCACCATACAAAAAAAAAAAAGATGTTGAGACATCTAGAAAGAGTGCAGAGAAGAGCCACAAATATGATTAGGGGACTGGAGGCTAAAACATACAAAGGACGGTTGCAGGAATTGGGTATGTCTAGTCTTATGAAAAGAAGAAATGTCGTGTCCCACTCCTCCGCTGACGGCCGGGTCAGGGAAATCCGAATCAGGCGTGCCTCTGCAGCTCTGCCAAAGTCCTAGCAAAGTTCTCAAGGCAGGCAGGAGACCAGAAAGTGATTTCAGCAAGATAAGGTAGACTTTGCCTGACTCAGAGAATGCCAGAAAGCAGATCCTTTATATAGGCCATGGGGTGTGGCTCCATGACTCAGCACTTATCCAGGCCTGCCCCTCCCTTCCTTCTGTTGATGCCGCCTATCAATTCTCCTGAAGCAAGGGTCACTCCAGTCTGCAGCTGTTGGTAATTGACCTTCCTCAGGCTCACATGCTGTGGGGGAGGGGGAGGGGTCTAGTTGCTCCGTTTGCCTGAGCATGGAGCCAGGGCTGGGGGCTGGAGGTGCATCTTCTTCCTCAGCCTGTCTGGGCATGGAGCCAGGGCTGGGGCCGGAGGCATGCTAGGACATTCCTCAGCGTTTGGAAGCAGATAAGAAGGCCCCGGCTGCGGGGAAAGCGGACGAGGCACAACAAGAAGTAGGGGAGACATGAAAGTAGTCTTCCAATATCTCAGGGGCTGCCACAAAGAAGAGGGGGTCAACCTCTTATCCAAAGCACCTGAGGGAAGAGCAAGAAGTAATGGATGGAAACCCATCAAAGGCAGATCCAACCGAGGAGAAATTTCCTGTCAGTAAAAACAATTAATCAGCTACCAGCAATGGGATCCAAATCCTAGTGCTACCAGTTTGCTATTGGTAGCGTGTGGTCACATGCACTCACTTCACGAGCGTGCAGTGCTTCTGCGCATGCGCAGAATGTTTTTGATGAAGTCTGGGCAGGTGGGTGGAGCCTCCTGCTGCTGCTGCTACCGGTTCATGCGAACCAGGGTGAACCAGTAGAATACCACTCTTGCTTGCTACCCCTTTGTAAGCATGTGCGATCCTCCTGGGTGGGCTTCTTAAAAAAGTCAAGATGGCAGTTGAAAATGTGCACTTGAACATACAAAGGGGCGGGGTTTTGATTGTGCATCTGCAGCTGCCATCTCGACGTACTGTCTTTTCTCGTGAACACCTCTGCCCAGGATGCAATGAGCAAATTTGAGAAACAAACTGGAGGCCATTTCTTACTGAGGAAAGTTTTGACTAAAAACCCGAGTTGGCCCATCACAAGTCCATCGAACGGTTCTTAACGGGTTGCGAAATGAGCCAGCTTCAGATTTTACGAGATATGGATATTATTTGTAGATAAGAGTTGTGTTGTCTCACAACACACTTAAATTTGCTAATGTTATTATTTGCTTAGCCTTATCAAGTTCCATAAACTTTTTTTAATATATTTTTATCTTTTGAACAGGGTTCAAAAGTACTGCTTAAACTCTTCTGCCTCACTGGGCGGTGTATGGTTGACAAAACCTTAGTAGGTCAGGTGCCGTCAAACTGATCTGGCTACAACATCGGAAGGGAGATTTTGGCTCAGGACTTAAGTAGTAATTCTGGGGAAATCTAGCTAAGAGATCAGTAAGATCAACGCGGGTTTGATGGTTCATAATCAACTCAAGCCATCAATGGCAGTGGGACGTTATCAAGTAGAACCATGATAGCAGTGTTCCACTATCTGAGGGGCTTCCACAAAGAAGAGGGAGTCAAGCTATTCTCCAAAGCACCTGAGGGTAGAACAAGAAGCAATGGGTGGAAACTCATCAAGGAGAGAAGCAACCTAGAACTAAGGAGAAATTTCCTGACAGTGAGAACAATTAATCCGTGGAACAACTTGCCTCCAGAAGTGGTGAATGCTCCAACACTGGAAGTTTTTAAGAAGAGATGGGACAACCATTTGTCTGAAGTGGTGTAGGGTTTCCTGAGGAGTGGGACAGCAGGTATCCTAAGCAGGGAGTTGGACTAGAAGACCTCCAAGGTCCCTTCCACCTCTGTTATTCTGGAGAACCCTGGCAGGGACCAACTTGGTCTGGTCAACTTGGCCTGTCCATCAGAAGTTTGACTCAAGGAAGGTATAAGCCCAGTTTAGAAGCCAACGTCTGCTCATCTTGGACAGGCTGAACAGAAAATCCCAGAGCTATTATCTAGACCAGTATTTCTTAACCTTTTCTTCACCCTGGACCTCTTTAAATATTCTTTTTGACCACTGACCATGAACCCTCTGTGGCTCAGACTGGTAAGACAGTCTGTTATTAACAGCAGCTGCTTGCAATTACTGCAGATTCAAGTCCCACCAGGCCCAAGGTTGACTCAGCCTTCCATCCTTTTTTATAAGGTAGGTAAAATGAGGACCCAGATTGTTGGGGGCAATAAGTTGACTTTGTATATAATATACAAATGGATGAAGACTATTGGTTGACATAGTGTAAGCCGCTCTGAGTCTTCGGAGAAGGGCGGGATATAAATGCAAATTAAAAAAAACAAAACCAAGACTTAAGATTTAAATCATGACATTTCTCCAAGCCTTCGCAGACACTCTGTGATGACATCAAAGGGACTCCAGAGGTCTGCGCACCACAGGTTGAGGACCACTGGTCTAGGCCAAAGTTTCTTGACACCTTTAAGAGGTGTGGACTTCAACTCCCAGAATTCTCCAGCCAGCACTGTGGATAACAACAAAGACGGGGGAATTCTGGCTGGGGAATTCTGGGAGTTCACGTCCACACATCTTAAAATTGCCAACGCAATTGGTTCTTAACTGGGTTGTGAGGGTTGAATCAAATCACAGTGTTCAAACTGGTGAATTGCAAGCGGCTGAGCCTCAGGTTTACTGTAACCCCAGATGCGACGGCACAAAGAGGGATAAAACAAGATGGAGACATAAATAATCTCATCCATGCTTCAGATTAAGATGGAAGAGAATAAGCTGAGCCTATTCCTTCAAGCTAAGTTATATTTTCTTTCACCAAAAAGGAATTAAACTGATACAGGTAGACTTACAAGTGTTCGTCTAGTGATGGTTCAAAGCAATGGTGAAATCCAATTTTTTTTTACTCCTGGTTCTGTGGGCGTGGCTTGGTGGGCGTGGCAGGAGAAGGATACGGCAAAATCTCCATTCCCTCCCCACTCCTGGGGGAAGGATATTGCGAAATCTCCATTCCCACCTCACTACAGGGCCTCTGGTGGCTCAGCAGAATAAGTCTGTCTGTTATTAACACAGCTGCTTGCAATTACTGCAGGTTCAAGTCCCACCAGGCCCAAGGTTGACTCAGCCTTCCATCCTTTATAAGGTAGGTAAAATGAGGACCCAGATTGTTGGGGGCAATAAAAGTTGACTTTGTATATAATATACAAATGGATGAAGACTATTGCTTAACACAGTGAGTCTTCGGAGAAGGGCGGGATATAAATTCAAATTAAAAAATAATTTAAAAATTTAAATTTTTTTTTAAAAAGGATACTACAAAATCTCCATTCCCACCTCACTCCAGGGAAACGATACCGCAAAATCCCCATTCTCTACCCACTCCTGGGGGAAGGATATTGCAAAATCTCCATTCCCACCCCACTCTCGAGCCACTCTCGAGATGGTATTTGCCGGTTCACCGAACTGCTCAAAATTTTGGCTACCGGTTCTCCAGAACCTGTCAGAACCTGCTGGATTTCACCCCCTGGTTCAAAGTTACAACAGCACTGAAACCAGTGATTTATGACCGGTTTTCACACTTACGACTTCTGCCCAGGGTCATCACCTGATCAAAATTTGGATGCTTGGCAACTGGCATGTATTTCTGACAATTGCAGTGTCCCAGGGTCACGAAATCGTCACTTGTAAATCTTCCCAGCTGGCTTCCTACAAGCCAAGTACAATGGGGGAAGCTGGCTTTGTTGAACGACCGCAGGATTCGCTTAACAGCCACAGCAATTTTCCCCAACAACCGTGGCAAAAAATTGGCACGAAGCTCAGTTGAAAACTGCTTTTGCTGAGCCAGTGGAAATTTTGGGCTTACGCTGCCCGTCGTAAGCTGAGGACCAGGTCTAATAAATTGCACTTTCCCATTCATTCCTGGCTTGCTTTTCCCTATTAACCTCCTGCTGGGCCTCCTCCCTTTAAATTATAGGTCAGCTGTTTGACAGGAAAGGAAACGCAGCCCGTTGCTGGTGGGTCAACGGGGCTGCAAAAGAATTTACTGGCTGCTCTTACGAGCCCCAAACGTGCCAGAGTAACATCACGTTCTGTTACATAACACACCGTCCTCGGCTGGGCGGGATTGTGAAACAGGCACTGGACGTTTCACACAGGTGGAAAGGCAGGGAGGCTGGGAGGGGGAGGGGGAGGGAATGCTTTTCATAGGTTGCCATAGGAGAGAGAAAGAGAGAGAGGGACAGAGAGAGAGAAAGAGAAATCATCAAAGGGATCAGGAGGATGCCGACACTGGATAGAGAGGAAGGTGGGCAGTGGGGAGAATGTTTCAGGGTCTCTCTCTCTCTATCTCTCTCTTCTCAATGGGTTTTGCCTGGATTCCATCTGTCGGTCATTCAGTTGAGTCAGGCGCAGGTAGTCCTCGGCTGATGACCACAACTGAGCTCAAAATTTGCATTGCCAAGCAAGACTGGGGGGAATGGAATGGAATGGAATGGAAAGAAACAGAACAGAAAAGAGAAGAGAAGAGAAGAGAAGAGAAGAGAAGAGAAGAGAAGAGAAGAGAAGAGAAGAGAAGAGAAGAGAAGAGAAGAGAAGAGAGGAGAGGAGAGGAGAGGAGAGGAGAGGAGAGGAGAAGAGAAGAGAAGAGAAGAGAAGAGAAGAGAGAGAAGAGAGAAGAGAAGAAAAGAAAAGAAAAGAAAAGAAAAGAAAAGAAAAGAAAAGAAAAGAAAAGAAAAGAAAAGAAAAGAAAAGAAAAGAAAAGAAAAAAGATAAGATGGAGTGGAGTGGAATGGACTGGAGTAGAGTGGAGTAGAGTAAAGTAGAGTAGAGTAAAGTAGAGTAGAGTAAAGTAGAGGAGAGGAGAGGAGAATGAATGGAAGGGGAGGGGAGGAGAAGGGAAGGGATTAGGGAAAGGAAGGGAAGGGAGGGGGAGGGGGGGGGAGAGGAGAAGAGAGGAGAGGAGAGGAGAGAAGAGAAGAGAAGAGAAGAGAAGAGAAGAGAAGAGAAGAGAAGAGAAGAGAAGAGAAGAGAAGAGAAGATTTTTTTGTATTAGCCAAGTATGATTGGACACACAAAGAATTTGTCTCTGGTGGACCAGCAAACAGATTGTTTACCTACATACACGTGTGCACACACACACACACACACACTTGCACACACACACAATAAGCATATGTCCATACTGACAATGCTATGTTGTCAGCTTCAGCCCTAAAAGCTATTGGATGATCTAGTACAATGGTCTGGACCTCCCACAGTATGAATCCCAATGAAAGTGTAGAAGAAGAGGCAGCAGCCGGGGGTGGAGTCAAGAGAGGAATCAGGCCTGGAATCATTATGTTCCCACAAGCGATCCAAGTCCAACTCCACTTGAATTTCGTTGGCTCTTATCTAGCGCCAATTTAGTGCTGACCATTAGCTGATTAGATTCTTGTGTTATAGGCATGAGCAATAAATCATCTTAACTGGAACTTAACATGAGGTCCTGATTCTTTGCCTCTGACATTAATGTCCAGTTAAGTTGATTTATTGCTGATGCCGATACACAAGAATCTAGTCAACTAACCGTTGGCACTAAGTTGGCGCTAGATAAAAGTCAACAGAATTCAAGGGGCATTGGATTTAATCCATTTGTGGTGATCTAATGACTGTCAGTCCTGAAGCCATTTTGGAGCATCTTCAGGGTTGCCACAGCAAAGCCAGTTGGAGTGAGGGGGAAGATAGAGATAGTGGGGGGGAATGTGTAGCCAAAATAAAATTATTTTCCTTGGGAGCCAGGGACGTTCACACCAGGTGCTGGCAAGGCGTGAACTAAAGCCATCCAGAGTTGGGACTGTGACCTGATTGGACCATATGGTGGACGTTTGATCTGGGGGTAAGAACGTTGGGTTTTGATTTGGTTGGGGAAAACCTCGGGACCTTCAGAGTCAGGTTTTCACCAGCTGTGCCAATATGACATTCCTAATAAATTTATGCCTTGAGAAATATCCAGGCCTCAGAGTTTTGACTGTGCTGGGTATGTTAATTGGAACCCTGACAATGACCCCAGACTGATTCGTCTCTTCACTCCACATCCAGTTTCTGCCTCTTCTGCTACAGAAAGTGACCAAAATGTCACGCAATCACAAATTTTCCCAGAATTCTGCAACCTCTAATATCTCACCCTATGTTTGACAGAATCCTACCTTATAAAGGATGGAAGGCTGAGTCAACCTTGGGCCTCTGGTGGCTCAACAGACTAATGCAGTCTGTTATTTACAGCAGCTGCTTGCAATTACTGCAGGTTCAAGTCCCACCAGGCCCAAGGTTGACTCAGCCTTCTATCCTTTATAAGGTAGGTAAAATGAGGACCCAGATTGTAGGGGGCAATAAAGTTGACTTTGTATATAATATACAAATGGATGAAGACTATTGCTTGACATAGTGTAAGCCGCCCTGAGTCTTCGGAGAAGGGCGGGATATAAATGCAAATAAAAATAATTTAAATTTTTTTAAAAAAAATCAAATATACTTGTCTAAAATCTCCTTGAGATTTTGTCAGGATCATGATTGGGAAACAAAAGCAAACTATGAATCCCAGTGAAAGTGGCCGAAGCCTCCTGAAATCACAAATTCTCCTGTGTTTTGCGATTGTGCTTTGTCGGAATGCCCAAATTCCACGTATTCTTGCCTGAAATACTCTTCAAATCTTGCCAGAATCCTGATTTGGGGAACGTTTTGGGATCCCTTGGTGGTCTCCCCTCCAAGCGTTAACCAAGTCTGTGCCAGCTTATCTTTTTTGAAGTTAGCCAAATCTGTGCTAAGTCTACCACTTGCTGCTCGGTGTAAAAATTACACTCTGGTGCGACAACTGTTTCTGGTTCGTTTCTTAATTGGTTTTAAAATGTTGCTTTTGAGACTCTTGAGAGGTTAAAGACTGTGTCACCTATATCCAGCTAAATTTCCTAGGGGAACATTAAGCATCTTCTTCCTCACCTCACCTAATCAAATCTTCAAAAACCACCACCATAGACTCCAAATTTGTTGATCATCCATTCCGAGTTCTTTTTTCCCCCTTTTTTTTAACGATGACTGAAGGTTTTGTTGACTTACTATATTTTTTGGACTATAAGAAGCATTGGTGTATAAGACACACCAACATTTTGAAGAGGTAAGTAAGGAAAAAAGTTTTTACCCTCCCTGGCCCCCAGGAGCACTCTACAGGCCTCCCAAACCTTCTACGTGCCCTGTTTTTTGAAAAAAGGGGTGAAAAAGAGGGCAGTTTTTCACCCGTTTTTGCGGAAAAACAAGGTTGCGAAACTCTAGAGGGCGGTGCTCATCTCCATTTCAAAGCCGAAGAGCCAGCGCTGTCTGAAGACGTCTCCGTGGTCATGTGGCCGGCAAGATTAAACCCCAAAGATGCATGGAACGCTGTTACCTTCCCACCAAAGGTGGTCCCTATTTTTCTACTTGCATTTTTTATGTGCTTTCGAACTGCTAGGTTAGCAGAAGCTGGGACAAGTCATGGGAGCTCACCCTGTTACGTGGCACTAGGGATTTGAACCGTTGAACTGCCGACCTTTCGATCGACAAGCTCAGCGTCTTAGCCACTGAGCCACCCTTGAGCCTTACTAGTATCCCAAAAAGTTGAATTTTGGAGGCGACGTTTTATCACGAACCATATCGCAGAGGCCACAGATCCCTTTTAAAAATGCAAATTGGAAGCCTCGGTTGCTAAACAATTCCCATCCTTATCTTTAAGTGTTCCACCAAGTTTGCTTAGTGTCTTCCTTTAGATCTCTGCAGTATGAAGATATAAATAATAATGCTAACAAAATCTGGGGACATCCGATGCTTGGCTTGCATGCTCCATATCCCTCATGCAGCTTTAAGACCCTGTGAAATGCTGTCAAATATCTGGATAGAGAAGATACCCCACCCCCCAAATACATTCTCTAACTGGGAAAATATTGCAAAAAACGCTCCGAAGCCTAGGCCCCCCCCCAAATGGTTGCATTGCAGGCTAATAAAAATCCACGTGAATATTCATGCAATTGTTTATTTCCCGGGTAAGTTCGTAAACTACTGAAGGATTTCAACAGAATATACGGTCACACAAGGATAATGTCATCGAAAGAAATGTAACCAACCTAGCCCCGTATCCCAAAAATGATTCACGTTGTTAACGTCAATTAAAAATCTTCCTCCCCTCTTTACATTTCTTTTTCAAGTTTTGCTCTTCCAAACTACCATTTTTTTTTGTTCTTCACACATCCCGACAATTTATCAACTTCTCAAGAGGACAACTGCAGAGGTGGGATTTAGTCGGTTCTGTCCGATTCGGGCAAACTGGTAGTAGCAACTGCAGGAGGCTCCACCCACCCGCTTGGACGTATTGTGTGAAATTATGCGGTTGTCAGCTTTGGAAGCCATACTAGGCTGAAGGCTTCCACACGCTGCCACTTTCTCCTCTGTGGGAAAGAAGGGGAGGAGGGTCGTAGTACAAGGGATGATTAGACAAAACAACATTCTTCCTGCCGGTCAAGGTCAGGCTGGGTTCGCATCTGGAGAAGGAATGGCTGGAGTGATGCTTTGACATGGGACGGTTGAGGATTGGAGCATGTGACCGGCAGAGGGGTCATGAGGGTGGAGATTTTGAGGTTTATATTATTGAGGGAGGAACCAGGATCCCCAGTTTCGGTTTTCATCCAACTGTGCCAGTTTACCCATGCTAGTAAAAGAACTTTGAAAGATGTTGGCTTCGGAGTCTTTTCTGCAGGAGGGGTTTTCTGGAACGCTGACAGCGGTATTATTATGCATATTATGCGGAAGGCCGTGCACATGCGCAGAGGAGGCACATTCGAGCTAAGTGAGTCATATTTCCGAACCAGTAGGAAAGGTGCCAGTAGAAAAGGAACCAGTAAGGGACGCAGTGGCTTAGTGGGTAAGAGACACTGAGCTTGTCAATCAAAAGATTGGCAGTTCGGCGGTTCGAATCCCTAGTGCCGTGTAATGGGGTGAGCTCCCGTTACTTGTCCCAGCTTCTGCCAACCTAGCAGTTCGAAAGCACATAAAAAATGCAAGTAGAGAAAATGAGGACCACCTTTGGTGAGAAGGTAACAGCGTTCTGAGCACCTTTGGTGTTGAGTCATGCCAGCCACATGACCATAGAGACGTCTTCGAACAGCACTGGCTCTTCGGCTTTGAAACGGAGATGAGCACCGCCCCCTAGAGTCGGCAACGACTAGCACATATGTGTGAGGGGAACCTTTACCTTTACCTTTAGGAAAGGTAAGTGAACCCACCTCTGGACAACTGCTTTCCTTTTAAGCTCGGATGGATTCCTTCAGTCATCCCTCCCAGGTAAATATGACCAGATGATCTAATTCTATTTTATTGTAAGGATACCTCAAAGGGTGTCAAATTCAAGGCCTGGGGGCCAGATCCAGCCTGCAGATCTGGCCCGCAGATCTAAGCACCCACCCTAGAAACAGCGAATGACCGGCCTGTGATGCCAGCAAAAATGGAGCGTGGGAGGCCGTGTTCAGCCCTCCTGGGTTCCGTTTCCAGCCACGACGGCCTCCTGCAGCCCTCTGCCAGTGAAAACAGAGCCTTGATGAGTGATGTTGAGCTGTATATGCCCCCTGGCCACACCCATGCTGGTCACGTGCCCTCACCCCCCAGGTCAAACACAACCCTGATGTGGCCCTCGATGAAATCAAGTTTGACATCCCTGGGCTACCTTAACAGAATCTTGCAACTCTGAAGGTGCAAAGCTCTCACTGTCACTTTTGGCAGCCTGATCCATTAGAGTTGGTCCTTCCAAGTTTCTTTCTCCCACTGTTGAGCCACTGAGGGCTCCTGCCTCTCTTATCTAATTGTTTCCTAGGCAGCCTCTCTTCCCCTTATCCTCACATTCCACTTCACAAACGCGCAGAGAAATTCCATCTCTCAGGATAACCTGGCCTTTTGTCCATTCCAAGAATGAAACGGGACCAAAGAATCCTGAAATGTAATTCTACCGTTCATCCTACAGATAGTTCTTGACTTACAGTCGGTCGCTTTGCGACCATTTGAAATTATGACAGACCCCACTTCCTTCCTGTCCTTCCTTCCTTCCTGTCCTACCTGTCCTTCCTGTTGAAAACTACTTCAGCTTCAATTGCAACAATAAACGAGCGCACAATAGATTTAAGCTTAATATTAACCGCTCCAACTTGATTGCAGAAAATATGACTTCAGTAACAGAGTTGTTAATACTTGGAATACACTACCTGACTCTGTGGTCTCTTCCCAAAATCCCCAAAGCTTCAACCAAAAACTGTCTACTATTGACCTTACCCCATTCCTAAGAGGTCTGTAAGGGGCGTGCAGAAGAGCACAAGCATGCCTACTGTTCCTGTCCTATTGTTTCCTTTTGTAATAGCCAATTAATATAATTATTACACACTCATACTTATATATATGCTTATATATTGTATAGCTATTTCATGCTTATGCTTATATATACTGTGTGACAAAATAAATAAATAAATAAATAAATAAATAAATAAATAAATAAATAATAATTAAAAAAAGCTACGTACAACCTGGCTCCAAAGTTCCAACAGCCACTCCCATCCCTGTGGTCACGTGATCACATTTTGGGCATGAGCCACCGACCCGCATTTACAACTGTTTGCAGTGCCCCAGGGTCACGTGATTAATTGTGATTTAGGATGTTTTTGGGCAAAAGCAGGCATTTACTTCCAGTTTCTGGCAAAAACACGGCCTTAGCAAACAGTTTCACTTAATAATTGCAGTGTCCACTTAATAATCATGTTGTTTGCTTAATGACCGCTGCAAAAAAAAATGATTGTAAAATCAGATCAATCACGCGAGGACTCATTTTACAATTGTTACAACTTATTACCATAATTGCCAGAGTCAAATATGATCGCAAGTCGAAGACCACCTATAAATACTTAAAGAATGGCTTGGTACAATCTAAATCAACTAGTAGAACTACCATATCGCTCCTGAATAAATTGAGACTACCAGAAAATGGCAATAGAGAGCTACAGAAAACTCTTCAGTCTGAGGCCCTCTACTGGCCATTTAGGTTTTTGCACCAGGACACTCTAACCAGTGGTGAAAACCTCTGCCGGTCGCCACCGGTTCATTGCCTGCACATCAGGGGTGAAATGATCGCGCGATCCGGTAGCGATGGGGGCGGGTAGTTCGGAGAACCGGTAGCAAAAATCCCTGCCCCACCACCACCACCCACCCTCGCTGTTCCTCTTCTCTGTCCCTGAAGCTCTCGGTGGTGATATAGCTGCAAACAGCCTTAAATGACTGCCGCAGCACTTCAAAGGGCCGCATTACAGCTGATCAGTGCTGTAGGCAGCTAGTAGACCGTTGCCTCTATTTTTAAAGAAGGTAGACCGGTGCGCTCCCAAAAAAAGACAATTAGTAGACCGATGCCTCTATTTTTAAAGAAGGTAGACCAGTGCACTCCTAAGTTTTGTATACTTTATTATTTTTATTATTTATTATTATTGGCCACGCCCAGCGGGTCACCTGACCACCAAGCCACACCCACCAATTAAGCCACACCCACAGAACCGGTAGGGAAAATTTTTAGATTTCACCCCTGCTGTATATGTGCGGTGTGCACCAGTTGTGTGCTGCACAGGTGCTTGCATAGTGCATGCCAGAAGCACACGGCGTGCGCATGCACACTGCACACCAAACACATACATTTGGATTTCCTGCTCTCTTTTTTTTACTTTTTAAAGCATTTTTAGCTACCAGTTCCAGAGATCCGCTAGTCAAAAAACGCTTAAAAAGTTAAAAAAAAAAAGTTCCAAAGATCAGTTGAGCGACGGACGATCATCGAAACTTTTTTTTTTAACTTTTAAAAGCATGTTTTTACTACCGGTTCGATGAACCAGTAGCATTTTTTACTACAGGTTTGGACAAACTGGCCTGAACCGGTAGCATTTCACCCCTGACTCCCACCCAGGGGTGTCAAACTCAATTTCATTGAGGGCTATATTAGGGTTGTGTTTGACCTTGGGGGGGGCAGGGTGGGTGAGGCCAGCTCGACATCAGTCGTGTCATGGGTGTCTGAGGTGATCCATGTGTTTTGCCAGCGAAAATAGGCTCCCGAGCTCCATTTTTGGCTTCTGCAACCCTGTTGTGACTCCAGCCCCCAAACCTGGCCCCATGCCTGGAAGTGACTTGGAGCCGGGCCTGCTGCCAGAAAGTGACTTGGACAGTGAGGGGGAAGGGCCGTCAGGACTTACCTTGGGAGCACCGGCTTCCCTGGCTCAGCTCCAGGAGCCAGAGGCAGGCCAGGTGGAAGAGATAACGAGGCCTCCATCCCCTGACTCTTCCCCCCCCAGGCCACGCCTGCAGACCCAGCTGACGGCAATCAGGCTTGGTTTTGTAGGCAGGAGAGGAGGGAACAACAGAAGCAAAGGTGGGGCAGGCCTAGGAAGTGCTGAGACATGGAGCCACACCCCACAGGATATAAAAGGCAGCCAGAGCTGCTGTGTCTCTTTGTAACAGGCAAATCCACTGATTGACTAGAGCTGAAGTCTGTGACTCACCAGCGTCGTGGAAGATAACGAGGGCTCTTGGCAGATGCTGGCTCTTTTGTCACCAGAGCTGATAGTGCCGGCTAATTAAGCCATCATTCGGACGGAAGCGGAGGAGGACAGAACAAACCCTCTGCCAGCTAAAAAGTGTGTGGCCCACCCAAGCTCCATTTTTGCTAGCAGCAGCACTGTGGGTTGGTCCTTCACTATTTCCAGGGCGACCCTGCAGACCAGATCTAACCACCCCATGGGCTGGATCTGGCCTTGAATTTGACACCCCTGCTCTAACCCTACATATATTTATTTGGATGCGAGTTTCAGTGATTTAATGAGACTTCCGCTGCCAGCTGGGGAATTCTGGGAATTGAAGTCCTCTCATCTTAAAGTTGCCAAGGTTCAGAATCATTGGCTTACATCAATAGCACACTTTTAATGTTATATTTTAGATTATGTTTGTTAGTTACAATACCCGGTATTCTGTTCTGGGAAGTCTCGGGGGGGGAGGGGGGAAATGGGGGGGAGGAAGGGGAAGATTATAAATTAATTGATTGCCATTGTACAGGAATAATGGTAGAATTAAACAAGTTGAATGGTGTAAAGTCGGGCTGCTCGCAACCACTCCCAAGCGAAAGGGTAAGGAAAGAGGAGTAAAGAAGGAAGAAAGTAGGTAGGCAGGTAGGTAGGTAGACAGACAGATAGATAGAGATAGATAGAGATAGATAGAGATAGATAGAGATAGATAGAGATAGATAGATAGAGATAGATAGAGATAGATAGATAGAGATAGATAGAGATAGATAGATAGAGATAGATAGATAGATAGGGATAGATAGAGATAGATAGAGATAGATAGAGATAGATAGAGATAGATAGAGATAGATAGAGATAGATAGAGATAGATAGAGATAGATAGAGATAGATAGAGATAGATAGGTAGATAGATAGATAGATAGATAGATAGATAGATAGATAGATAGATAGATAGATAGATAGATAGATAGAGATAGATAGATAGATAGATAGATAGAGATAGATAGATAGATAGAGATAGATAGAGATAGATAGATAGATAGAGATAGATAGAGATAGATAGAGATAGAGAGATAGATAGATAGATAGATAGATAGATAGATAGATAGATAGATATAGATAGATAGATAGATAGATAGACAGACAGATAGATAGATAGATAGATAGATATAGATAGATATAGATAGATAGATAGATAGATAGATAGATAGAGAGAGAGAGAGATAGATAGAGATAGATAGATAGATAGATAGAGATAGATAGATAGAGATAGATAGATAGAGATAGAGATAGATAGATAGATAGAGATAGATAGATAGAGATAGATAGAGATAGATAGAGATAGATAGAAAGAAAGAAAGAAAGAAAGAAAGAAAGAAAGAAAGAAAGAAAGAAAGAAAGAAAGAAAGAAAGAAAGAAAGAAGAAGAATAGTAATACAGTCTTAGTAAAATTATTTGACAGTGTCGTGGGAATTAGTTGTTAAGCAGAGTGATGACATTCAGGAAAAAAAACTGCCCTTGTGTCTAGTTGTTTTGGTGTGCAGTGCCAAAATATATTCTATAGCTTGATCTGATCCCCAATTAATGAATTTTGGGTCCTGGAAATTTCAAACAAATAGACTTGCAAGCCAGCCCCTGTGTGTATTATTATATGTTTTCATAGCCATACGTTGATGTTGGTGTTTTGCTGGGGGGAGTGCAGAAAGGGACAAAAAGAGATAAGACAGAGGTGAGCAGGGTTTTTGCAGGAAAAGCGTTGTTAAAAAACTCACATCAAGCACTTTCCACACTGCACGGGAGGAAGAGGAAGAGGAGGAGGAGGAGGAGGGCTCCCAGACCGAGAGATTTTTTGCAGCGTATAAAAAGTGAAACAGTGCTCCTTTTGCTATCATTGGCTTACATCAACAGCACACTTTTAAGATTTCTGGAGCTTTCTTGATCTGGCCTTCTGATTGTGAGTGACCTTAAGCCATCTCACAGGGTTATTGTGATGGAGATAAAATGAAGACACATTCTCCCTGGAGGAATAAACAACTCAAATGAACCATACACGTTCAACACAATACACGAACGCATTTATCAACATATCCCAGCCCTTTTGAGTCACATATTCCTATCTACGCAGGGTTATGTTCAGGGACGGCTCTGACATTTTTGTACTTTCCTCCAATTCTAGCAGAATTACTGTTTCAAGGTTTCCAAGCAAGAAAAATGCCCGATAGGACAAACTTGGCCTTCGAAAAAGCATTCTCACTCCTGAGGCTCTGATAAATAGAGAGGGGAAAAAAGCCAGAGATGTCCATGAAGCCTTGAGAATCTCCCACTTGCTCATAGCTAATGTCTGATGGTCAGAATGCAAAAACATGGCTCCAAAGAGGCAAAAATTTTCATCACATGTCTGGACAAAGACAAGGTCGAAAATCTGGGGAGAACCTTTATGGAGATACTCAGTCGTCCAGGTCATGGTTGACCTGAAGATGCTTTCTCAAGAGGCAACTGGACTTTCTGGTTTTTCTTTGAAGATGTTTCACTTCTCATCCAAAAAGCTTCTTCAGTTCGGAGCTGAATAATTGAGCTCTTTTCCCCAACCTGGTCATAAAACGAAATAACATCATTAGGAGCATTTGATCCACAGTCTATAAAATCATAAACTCAGGGCAGAGCGTCCTTCCTTGACTTCCTTCTCTCTGACCTTTAGTGTATGTGCAATGCTAGCAAAGATGGATGGAAGTTCCTTCAACTGTTCCTCACTCCTAGTCCCAGTTCAGCTATCACCAGATGGATGCAAGTCTTATGACTCTGAATGTAAGCACCAGCAATGCTCAGCAGGTGCCCAGGACCCTTGTCAAAGTAGACCACTACTGAAGAGGCTGGAAGCCCAGGTAGGCCTCCATCCACACCTTGCCTTCAATGCACAGGTTGATAGAGTAGCCCCAAGGTGGATCTAACACAGTGTTCCTCAACCTTGGGAATATGAAGATGCATGGACCTCAACTCCCAGGATTTGGGGAATTGAAGCCCACACATTGTCATGGCTGCAGCTCACCTATCCAAACTTCACGACCTCATAACTGAGATTCTTTGCTAGGTGACTGAGCGGGATGGTTGCAGGAGTGAAAACCAGCAGGTTCTGACAGGTTCGGGAGAACTGGTAGCGGAAATTTTGAGCACGCAGTATCCTTCCCTGGACTGGGGTGGGAATGGAGATTTTGCAGTATCCTTCCCTGGAGTGGGGTGGGAATGGAGACTTTGCAGTATCCTTCCCCAGGAGTGGGAGGGAAGATTTTGCAGCGTATAAAAGTGAAACAGTGCTCCTTTTGCTATCACTGACTCCACACCCTCCTTAGGCAATAAACTTGGCAGAGACATCAAAAGTTTCCTAACCAGATACTACTGGAAGGTAAGAAGATGTACATTCTTACTTTAATGCAGCTTGAGGTTTAAATTCTGCAGTCCCAACTGCTTTGAGATAACGGTTTCTTTACCCCCACCACTACCTTTATTAGAAAACTGCAAAAAAAAATGTTTTTAAAACCAGAAAAACAAAATGGAATATGGTAAAAAGCGCCTGGTACCAAAATCTGAGAGGGACTCCATAAAGGTTTGGCGTTGTCGTGGGTTGTTTTTTTCCCCCACTTCTTGGGTCTGTTGTTGGATTCGGTGGCACTGCTGGGTGCCATCCTGCCCATTTTAATTTTCTGCCCTCCCGTTCTTGGGACAAGAAAAGCAACCGGTAGGCAGTGAAAAGAGGCAGGAAAACAGCTCGCCTGTCAGGGAAGCTGCCGAAAACTGAAATGTTTGCAGCTTTGTTCAATTTGTGTTTCGTCCTCAACTGAGGGTCATTGAAAGAATTGTGGGCTTAGAAAGAGGAAGGGAAGCATTTCCTCAAGAGGTTTAATGGAGACCTTCTTTGGATTAAAATCAGGGGTCTATTGTACGTGAAGGATCCAGGCTAATGTGAAATTATTTCTCATGATTACTGTTGTGTTTTGGGGTGCTTTTGAAATCATGAAGGCACCTGCAGTCAAACTGAGGTGTTGTTTTTTTTAACTTAAGTACTTGTTCAACGGGGTGAAAATGTAGTCCTGTTGTGTCTCTTAAGGGTTGCGTTGCTGAAGAGAGATGCTCCGAGGATGCGAAAGGAATACAGGACAAGCTAATAAAGAGCTACTTGTCAGAAATTAGCAGTTCTGAGACGTCAATGGGTGCAGATAAATGCTAAGAAGCTCGTCCATGGGTTTTTAATTAATAACTGTTGCTTCCTTTGAATTTCTTCTTCCAAATATCTACGCTGCTTTTGTTTATTATTCCTTTGCCTGTTGTCCAAATAAATCAATATCCCTCTAATAAACGCTTTGCTCGCTTCCCACACAGTTCCTATAGGTGTCCCTTTGTACATATTAAAATCAAAAAATTCTTTTAACTGTTTCTTACAATAAGTTACATTATCCTCATATCTAAACAGATTTTCATTCAACCTCCATGTTCTACCACCTTTTTTCCCTTGTAATAATTCCATCCATACTGGGCTATGGTCAGTTAAACACCTCGAAATATCTTCGCTTTTCTTCACCCTAGAAAGCAAGTCATTAGAAATTAAAATAAAATCAATGCGTGAAAAAGATTGATGCCTATCAGAAAAAAAAGTAAAATCTCTCTCATCTGGATTCCGTAACCTCCATATATCTCTAAACTCAAAGTCTTCCATCATTTCAAAAAAGGATTTTGGTAATTTTGCATGTATAGGTATCTTCTTGGAGGAGGTTCTCTTATCCTTCTTGTATCAATTACTCCATTCCAGTCTCCTAATAAAATAAACGAACTATAATCCCAGAGGGTCAACCTCTCATGTAACATTTTGTAAAACTTTTCTTGTTGCTGATTAGGTGCATAAATACCTATCAACAAAGTCTTTTTTGCATCTATCACCAGTTCAATAGCAATAAATCTTCCTTGAATATCTGCCTCAATTAGCTTAGCTGGTATATCCTTCCTGATATATACAACAATTCCATGCTTCTTTTCCAAAGCTGATGCAACAAAATGGTTACCCAATTTTGAATTAATTAAATATTTTTGGTCTGATAATTTTATATGTGTCTCTTGCAAACAAATCACATCATTTTTAAATTGTTTCAAGTAGTGAAATATTTTCCTTCTTTTCTGAGCTGAATTCAAGCCATTAACATTCCATGACAAGATTCTATTTGCCATTACTGGCCTCCTGAAGCTTTGAAGCAGACAACGGAAGCTCCTCCTCCGGTATCTTCCGTCTAGCTCCTCCCACAGCTTCCATAATGGGATCCTGACTTTTACTTTGAGACTGTTGCTCTTCTTACGCTTAAGGGCTCCTCTTGTCACCCTTTGCTCTTGTGGTTCCTCTAATACTGGCAGCAATAAAGGCTCTTGGGTCACCACGCCTTCTTGGGTCTCTTGGAGTTTTTCTTTCACTTCTATTTCGACTTTTCAAACTGTAGAAAGAAAATACTTTGGCTTTAAAACCGTGTCAATTCTATATCTCCTGTAAGCACCAGCAATGCTCAGCAGGTGCCCAGGACCCTTGTCAAAGTAGACCACTACTGAAGAGGCTGGAAGCCCAGGTAGGCCTCCATCCACACCTTGCCTTCAATGCACAGGTTGATAGAGTACCCCAAGGTGGATCTAACACAGTGTTCCTCAACCTTGGGAATATGAAGATGCATGGATCTCAACTCTCAGGATTTGGGGAATTACAGCCCACACATTGTCATGGCTGCAGCTCACCTATCGAAACTTCACGACCTCATGACTGAGCTTCTTTGCTAGGTGACTGAGCGGGATGGTTGCAGGGGTGAAATCCAGCAGGTTCTGACAGGTTCGGGAGAACTGGTAGCGGAAATTTTGAGCACTTCGGAGAACCGGCAAATATCACCTCTGGCTGGCCCCAGAGTGCGATGGAAATGGAAATTTTGCACTATCCCTCCCCCAGGAGTGGGGAGGGAATGGGGATTTTGCATATCCTTCCCCTGGACTGGGGTGGGAATGGAGATTTTGCAGTATCCTTCCCCTGGAGTGGGGTGGGAATGGAGACTTTGCAGTATCCTTCCCCCAGGAGTGGGGAGGGAAGATTTTGCAGCATCCTTCCCCTGGAGTGGGGTGGGAATGGAGACTTTGCAGTATCCTTCCCCCAGGAGTGGGGAGGGAATGGAGATTTTGCAGTATCCTTCCCCTGGAGTGGGGTGAGAATTGAGACTTTGCAGTATCCTTCCCCTCGAAAGTGGGCAGGGAATGGAGATTTTGCAGTATCCTTCCCCCAGGAGTAGGGAGCGAATGGGGATTTTGCAGTATCCTTCCCCTGGAGTGGGGTGAGAATTGAGACTTTGCAGTATCCTTCCCCCAGGAGTGGGGAGGGAATAGAGACTTTGTAGTATCCTTCCCCCAGAAGTGGGCAGGGAATGGAGATTTTGCAGTATCCTTCACCTGCCATGCCCACCAAGCCACGCCCACAGAACTGGTAGTAAAACAATTTGGATTTCACCATTGGATGCTTGACACACATTTTCAAATTGCTGAGGTTAAGAAACACTGATTTAATGTAAAAGGTCTCCAAACTTGGCAACTTTAAGACATGTGGACCGCAACGTCCAGAATTCCCCAGCCAGTATGGCTAGCTGAGGAATTCTCTCTCTCTCTCTCTCTTTTTTTTTTTATCTTCTCTTTTTGTATATACTTTGTACGAGATGGAATCCCACAACATTCTCTCCAGGTGAGCAAACCATTTAACTTGCCATAGTTTAAGATTGAATCTATGACGATTCTATCTCTTATGTTCTCATTTTTATTTTATTAGGATTACTTTATTTATTTTTTTAATTTTGTTTTCATTTTTGAATACAAGATCTGAAGGTTGAGCATCGATCTCTTGTCTCAAAATCAAGCCAATAGAATAGAATAGAATAGAATAGAATAGAATAGAATAGAATAGAATAGAATAGAATAGAAAATATGGAATAGAGTAGAGTAGACTAGAGTAGAGTAGACTAGAATAGAGTGAAGCGGAGCGGAACGGAACGGAACGGAACAGAACAGAACAGAAAAGAAAAGAAAAGAAAAGAAAAGAAAAGAAAAGAAAATATGGAATAGAATAGAATAGAATAGAATAGAATAGAGTAGAGTAGAGTAGAGTAGAGTAGAGTAGAGTAGAGTAGAGTAGAGTAGAGTAGAATAGAATAGAATAGAATAGAATAGAATAGAATAGAATAGAATAGAATAGAATAGAATAGAATAGAATTGAACTGAATTGCATTGCATTGCATTGAATTCTTTATTGGCCAAGTGTGATTGGACACACAAGGACTTTGTCTTGGGTGCATATGCTCTCAATGTACATAAGGATAATAAAATACATTCATCAAGAATAAAAAGATACAACACTTAGTGATAGTCAAGGTTACTAATAAGCTATCAAATAGTACTACGAAACAAAAAAAACAATATAATTGAAAGACACAAGCAATAAGGTTATAGTAAGAAGTGGGAAGAGATAGAGACTAGTAAGGAAGAGAAGAAGAAGAATAGTAATACAGTCTTAGTAAAATTATTTGACAGTGTCGTGGGAATTAGTTGTTAAGCAGAGTGATGACATTCAGGAAAAAAAACTGCCCTTGTGTCTAGTTGTTTTGGTGTGCAGTGCCAAAATATATTCTATAGCTTGATCTGATCCCCAATTAATGAATTTTGGGTCCTGGAAATTTCAAACAAATAGACTTGCAAGCAGTTGGAGAGTAGCCAGCCCCTGTGTGTATTATTATATGTTTTCATAGCCATACGTTGATGTTGGTGTTTTGCTGGGGGGAGTGCAGAAAGGGACAAAAAGAGATAAGAAAGAGGTGAGCAGGGTTTTTGCAGGAAAAGCGTTGTTAAAAAACTCACATCAAGCACTTTCCACACTGCACGGGAGGAGGAGGAAGAGGAGGAGGAGGAGGAGGGCTCCCAGACCGAGAGATTTTTTGCAGCGTATAAAAAGTGAAACAGTGCTCCTTTTGCTATCACTGACTCCGCACACCCTCCTTAGGCAATAAACTTGGCAGAGACATCAAAAGTTTCCTAACCAGATACTACTGGAAGGTAAGAAGATGTACATTCTTACTTTAATGCAGCTTGAGGTTTAAATTCTGCAGTCCCAACTGCTTTGAGATAACGGTTTCTTTACCCCCACCACTACCTTTATTAGAAAACTGCAAAAAAAAATGTTTTTAAAACCAGAAAAACAAAATGGAATTTGGTAAAAAGCGCTTGGTACCAAAATCTGGAGAGGGGACTCCATAAAGGTTTGGCGTTGTCGTGGGTTGTTTTTTTCCCCCACTTCTTGGGTCTGTTGTTGGATTCGGTGGCACTGCTGGGTGCCATCCTGCCCATTTTAATTTTCTGCCCTCCCGTTCTTGGGACAAGAAAAGCAACCGGTAGGCAGTGAAAAGAGGCAGGAAAACAGCTCGCCTGTCAGGGAAGCTGCCGAAAACTGAAATTTTTGCAGCTTTGTTCGATTTGTTTGTTTCGTCCTCAACTGAGGGTCATTGAAAGAATTGTGGGCTTAGAAAGAGGAGGGGAAGCATTTCCTCAAGAGGTTTAATGGAGACCTTCTTTGGATTAAAATCAGGGATCTATTGTACGTGAAGGATCCAGGCTAATGTGAAATTATTTCTCATGATTACTGTTGTGTTTTGGGGTGCTTTTGAAATCATGAAGGCACCTGCAGTCAAACTGAGGTGTTGTTTTTTTTAACTTTACTTGTTCAACGGGGTGAAAATTGTAGTCCTGTTGTGTCGCTTAAGGGTTGCGTTGCTGAAGAGAGATGCTCTGAGGATGCGAAAGGAATACAGGACAAGCTAATAAAGAGCTACTTGTCAGAAATTAGCAGTTCTGAGACGTCAATGGGTGCAGATAAATGCTAAGAAGCTCGTCCATGGCAACCACGCAGAATTCAGCCTCTTCATTAAACCAAACACTTTGTAAGGAAGTCAGATTGTACCCTCCGATTTTCTGAAGTGGAATCAGTTAATAAGAGGGGCGATTTTTTTTTCAATACAAGGGGGAAATGCCAATAAGGGCTTTAGATAAGTGGTTTTCAACTTTGCTGGCTTTAAGATGGGTGGACTTCCACTCCCAGAATTCCCCAGCCAACTCCCAGAATTCCCCATTCCCCATGCTGGCTAGGGAATTCTGGGAGTGGAAGTCCACCCATTTTAAAGTCAGCAAGGTTTGAAAAACGCTGATATTTTATTTTATTTATTTATTTTGTCACACAGTATATATAAGCGTAAGCATGAAATAACTACACAATAGATAAGCATATATATAAGTATGAGTGTGTAATAACTATATTAATTGGATATAACGAAAGGAAACAATAGGACAGGAGCGGTAGGCACACTTGTGCTCTTATGCACACCCTTACAGACCTCTTAGGAATGGGGTGAGGTCAATAGTAGACAGTTTTTGGTTGAAACTTTGGGGATTTTGGGAGGAGACCACAGAGTCAGGTAGTGTATTCCAAGCATTAACAACTCTGTTACTGAAGTCATATTTTCTGCAATCAAGATTGTTATGTTATTAAGATATGTTATGTTACCTATCAGCATGATTCAACTACTGGATAGTTTCTGAGGCAGAAAACTTCTATAGTGATCCTTGACTTACAGCTATTTGTTTAGTGACCATTCAAAGCTACAATAGCACTGAAAAAAGAGATGTATGACCCAGGGATGGGATTCAGCTGGTTAAGACCAGTTTGGGCGATCCGGATGCTAATTTTACATCTGGTTTGCCGAACCGGTAGTTGCAAGGACTGGCTGGCCACCCGCTCATCCCCTCCCAGGAGTCTCCATGTGGCCCATTTTGGATGACAGGTAAGTGCAGCGCCTGCGCAGAGGCTCTGGAAGGGCGAAAACGGGCCTCCTGGAAGTTCCAGAAATCCAGAAATGGGCCCATTTCCAGACTCTGGAGGGCCTCCGGAGTCCTGGGGATGCCCTTTTCGTCCTCCCGGAGGCTCAAGGAAAGATTCCAGAGCTTGGGGAAGGCGAAAACGCCCCTTCCCCGCCCGTGGTTTAGGAGGCCAAGTAGGCCACGCCCACCATGGCCACGCCCACCCAGCAACCAGGCAGAGAAGCGGTTGCTAAAATTTTTGAATGCCATCCCTGCGTATGACCGGTTTTCACTCTTATGGTTCTTGCAGCATCCCTTTGGTCACATGATCAAAACTCACCAACTGGTCTGTATTTATGACAATTGCACTGCCCTGGGGTCACGTGATCCATGCTTTGTAACCTTTCCATGTTGGCTTCTAAGAAGCAAACCTGATAGGGGAAGCCAGTTTTGTTTAAATCAGAGGTCTCCAACCTTGGCAACTTTAAGCTTGGCGGATTTCAACTCCCAGCAAAGCTGGCTGGGGAATTCTGGGAGTTGAAGTCCACCAGGCTTAAAGTTGCCAAGGTTGGAGACCCCTGGTTTAAATGACTAAATGGTTCACTTAATAACTGCAGGGGTTCACTAAACCGCCGTAGCAAGGAAGGTCGTAAGAGAGGACACAACCAGAGGTGGGTTTCAGCAGGTTCTGACCAGTTCTGGAGAACCGGTAGTAAAAATTCTGACTGGCCCCACCCCCATCTATTCTCTGCCTCCCAAGTCCCAGCTGATTGGAAGGAAATGGAGATTTTACAGTATCCTTCCCCTGCCACACCCACCAAGCCACACCCACCAAGCCACGCCACACCCACCAAGCCACACCACACCCACCAAGCCACACCCACAGAACCGGTAGTAAAAAAATTTGATACCCACCACTGGACAAAACTCACTTAACAACTGCCTAGCTTAGCATGGAAATTTGGGGCTGAATTGCAATTTTTAAGTAGGGAATTACCTGTATCTTGTGCCGATCGTTAATAATAAAGTCAGGTGTTCCTTTCCTCACTTTCCTAAATCAGCTGTTTTTAAAGACATGTATAAGCCAAGAACTGTTTGTCTATATCTTGTGGCAGGGAGTTCCATCAGAATACATTTATTTATTTACTTATTAAATGTCTACTACGCCGCCCATCTCACTCTGGAGGGTTCACAGTTCAGACTGTGCTGTACCTATCAACATCCCAGCTATTAAATCAGTTACTTGGCACGCAGAGAGGAGGTCTGGGGGATTGCGACATGCTTAATCTTGTTACTAAATGAATCCATTTCCTGAATTGACATAGCAAACTGGATCATAAATCATCAAATGCACTGAGTTTGCATAAGGGGTTAAGCCACCCGAAAACCCTGAGGTTAATGCCAACTAAACTTTACCACTTTATTGTCTAGCGTAACATTGATGCTGCCGGGTTTCGAACAGAGTTTATGAACCAGTTGTGCAAACAGAACTGTAGGGTTTTGCAGGAGAAAACGCAGCAGGCCAAAAAAAAGAAAACTCTGTGGAAAGGGATGAATATGCACCAGCTTCCTTTCCAACAACCGGCAGGAGGAGTGTGCAAAGGGAAGGGAGTGTGCAAGAAACGTCTCTCTCTTCTCTTCATATAGGAGAATTTGAGATTAACAGAGGTGGAAGGGAAGTTGTAGGTCATCTAGTTCAACCCCCACCCAAGCAGGAGACCCTACACCATGTCTAACTCAGCCTGAAAATCAGATATTTTCTGACAGTGAGAACAATCAATGGAACAGAAGTTGCCTTCAGAAGTTGTGGGAGCTTCATCACTGGAAGCTTTCAAGAAGAGACTGGACTGCCATCTGTCAGAAATGGTGTAGGGTCTCCTGCTTGGCCAGAGGGTTGGACTAGATAACCTATAAGATCCCTTCCAACTATTCTATTCTATTCTATTCTATTCTATTCTATTCCACTCCACTCCACTCCACTCCACTCCACTCCACTCCACTCCACTCTATTCTATTCTTTCATTTCATTCCATATTTTCTTTATTCTATTCTATTCTATTCTATTCTATTCTATTCTATTCTATTCTACTCTACTCTACTCTACTCTACTCTACTCTACTCTACTCTACTCTTTCATTCCATTCCATATTTTCTTTATTCTATTCTATTCTATTCTGTTAAGCTACTGAAGTTCGCAGATGACACAACAGTGATTGGTCTCATTCGAGACAATGACGAATCCGCATATAGACGAGAGGTCGAACGATTAGCCTTGTGGTGCAACCGAAACAATCTGGAACTGAACACACTCAAAACCGTAGAAATGGTGGTAGACTTTAGGAGAAACCCTTCCATACTTCCACCTCTCACAATACTAGACAACACAGTATCAACAGTAGAAACCTTCAAATTTCTAGGTTCTATCATATCGCAAGATCTAAAATGGACAGCTAACATCAAAAACATCATCAAAAAAGGACAACAAAGAATGTTCTTTCTGCACCAACTCAGTAAATTCAAATTGCCCAAGGATCTGCTGATTCAGTTCTACAGAGGAATTATTGAGTCTCATTTGTGTTGTAAATGTTGTACCTTGATGAAGGTATCTTTTCTTTTATGTACACTGAGAGCAGATGCACCAAGACAAATTCCTTGTGTGTCCAATCACACTTGGCCAATAAAAAATTCTATTCTATTCTATTCTATTCTATTCTATTCTATTCTATTCTATTCTATTCTATTCTATTCTATTCTATTCTATTCTACTCTACTCTACTCTACTCTACCCTACTCTACCCTACTCTACCCTACCCTACTCTACTCTACTCTACTGTATTCTTTCATTCCATTCCATATTTTCTTTATTCTATTCTATTCTATTCTATTCTATTCTACTCTACGCTATGCTACTCTACTCTACTGTATTTTTTCATTCCATTCCATATTTTCTTTATTCTATTCTGTTCTGTTCTG